>NW_010146057.1:9299-27293 GCF_000699245.1 Pterocles gutturalis
ATATATACTATACAGAGATTTGCCCCTGGTTGCCATCTTGGAGTTCTTGTGCTCCCTTGGGCAGAGACATCCTTGGGAAGCCCAGTCTCTTCGAACCCAGGAGGTTTTTGAGATTGGGAATTGCTGCCAAGACAACTGGGTTGTGTCCCATGCAAGAAATGAAACCCCAATGAACAAAACCCTAGTGGTCCTTTTTGGGAAAAACCCATCCTTTTTGGGAAAAAATATTTCCAGATCTCGTAAGTGACCTAATGCGGAGATGTGGAGTCAAACATGCAACGTCAGAAGGGCCAGCCTTCCCCCTTTGCCTTCTGCCACAGGGAAAAATGCCCCTTTTTTACCCAAGAGAGGTCTGGGATGCCCTTAAAGCCCAACACAGCAAAGACACGGGGTTTGCAAGCAGACGGTTGCCACCAGGCTTACGGACAAGGCTATACACTTCCCAAAGGATTTCTGTCTTCCAAGAATTATTTTTAAAAATGAGCCAGAAAGTGGGACCCATCTTAACATGTAAGATTGGGCAGATCATTCTCTAAAGCTGGCATTTCTACTGGGATATTTTTTTTCTCCTCGCTCTGACTGCGTCACAGAGGAGTCACGGCAAAATGTTGTCACTCAACAGCATTGGCTGGAGGAAGAGGTGGGACACGAACTGGCTGCTGGGGAGCTAAAATGAGTTCAAAAGTTTCAAAATAGAACTTGTGTCTCTTCTTCAAAAGGTATCTTGAGGTGGTTTTACTGTTTGAGGTTTTTTTTTTTTTTTGCTGTTTGAACCCATTTTTCTGTTTGTTTGTTTGCTTGTTTGTTTGTTTGTTTTTTTGTTTGTTTTATACAAGGTATTTCATAAAAGCCAACTCTGGCAGTGGAGGAAATCCCAAGGGATAGTTTGAAAGCTGGTAAAGTAAAAATGCAAAGATTTTTTTATTTTACGTTTTTTGGGAATCTTTGGATTGAAAAATTGTTAACATAGCTCCAATGCTTTGCCTACTCTTGGCAGAAAAAATTGCTCTTGGTAAGCCTGAAAAAACCATGTTGCTCTGCTGCAACACTTCTCTAGCATGTGAGACAACATTTTATTTCCAAAACACAAAGGACAGAAATAAGTTCCACCAGCACTGCCAGACATTTTAGATTTTTACAGCTATGTCTGTAGACGTATTTTTGCCTCTGTATCCTCCCCTTTGTAGCACCACGCACATCTGAAAAAGCACATCTCCACCTGAGAGAGGAGTCCGGGATGTTCATTTCCCATTAATTAAAGTGGGAATCAGATATCCAGTCTCTCAGGTTGCTATGCAAACAACACCGGGAGGGAATCACCCTTTGCAGGGCACAAACGAAGAGTTGACAGACTGGGGACACCCATGGCCATCGAGGACAGACGTGGCTCTGCGGCATGGTACCACCTGAATGGTGGTGGAAAACCCCAAACTATCAGTTCTTTGCGTTAACTTGGCTGAATTTTTTAATCCCCAAACTGAACTCAACTGATTTACTGCCTTTGAGTGATATTGATTTCCAGCGTTGCTCTAATTTATTCTGTATCGTCTTTGTTTAATTGTAATGATTATTCTGTTGTTAACTGGTATTTCTTAAAAGCCTGATTGAAAACCGATTAAAATAAATGGTAAAACTGCCACCGATTTCAATGCAGGTTATCATTATTCCCCCCCTCTTTTAGTGTATCAAAAAAGGAAAAAAAAGACAGCCAAAACAGTCCTTTAAACTGTGTATTTCTTTTTGTGGAAATATTCTGCACGTATGGTCCCTTCCCTAAATCCTAAACACTTTGATTGTCTTTGGGTTATCAATCACGGCGGTTATTTTCTGTTCTGACTTAAGAGGATTATTGGGACTGGATTTTGTACTTTGTCAGTATTACACAGTGACACCTCCGGACACGGAGGCAGCCAGCCTGCCTATCTTCCCTCTCATCAAAATAATCTGGAAAAGTCACCAAGTTTGTGAAATCTATGCTGGTCACAGTGTCCAGGAAACCTGTCCACCCTAAGCGGAAAATTCAAATTAAAGCCCCTGGGAGACAGGGAAAGGGTGAGAGGGGCAGATTTCAACCTGAGGAGCAAGTGATAACTCATGGATTTTATTTTTGGGATCCTGGCAGAAACCAGATGCCTACGGCATGGCAGCTTTGATATCACCTTAACTCATGAGAGTAGGACGAAATTTAGGAAGATATTTTTCCCTGTGAGGCTAGTGAGGCAGTGGCCCAGGTTGCCCAGAGAAGCTGTGGATGCCCCATCCCTGGAGGGGTTCAAGGCCAGGCTGGATGAGGCTTTGAGCAACCTGGGCTAGTGGGACGTGTCCCTGCCCATGGCAGGGGGTGGCACTGGGTGGGCTTTAAGGTCGCTTCCACTCCAAACCATTCTGTGATTCTATAAAAGCAAGAAGGTATTTTATTTTGTGTCCAACCAAGGAGTGAATTTGACCCCACGACTCCTCTATAAAGGAGCTTGGGGGCTGTTTTTCAAAGAAACACATTATTTTAAAGTTTTATCCACTATGCAGGTGAGCCCGCATTTCTCTTCCAGTTCATAGAATCATAGAATCACAGAAGGATTTGGGTTGGAAGGGACCTTAGAGGTCATCGAGGTCCAACCCTCTGCCATGGGCAGGGACACCTTCCACTATACGAGGTTGCTCAAAGCCTCATCCAGCCTGGGCTTGAAGGCAGGGCTGTTGTCTCTCATCTGGTTTTATTTACCTGTAGGGGTGTACCACAGATTTCTGCAGCATTTTGACCAAGGCTTGTCTGAGCCAGAGGCATCAAGAGCTCTTCAGCTGTTGGGTTTGGCCTCAGGTTGCTTCCCTCTTAAGTAAGCAGGGGCAGAAGAGGCAAGGATGCCGCTGTCTAGGGAACATCTCCATGGGGTATCTCGTAGCCCTCTAAATGCTTCATTTCTCCTTCCAAGGGAAGCAGAGATGGGATGGTTCTGCTGCCAGGGGGTTAGCTGTGTCCATCAGTTGCTTTCACCAAGAGCTGACGGTGCCAAGCATGTCTGGAGGTCCAGTCCATCAACCCAGGGCTCCACTTAACCTGGAACAAATATCGCAGCTTTTGCTATTTAAAAACATCTTTCCATGGTTGGGACTGCTGTGTTAATTGAGCTGCAATTGCCAAATCCTGAAAGGCAGCAGGATATGGATACATTTTGTTTAGGGTTGCTATTAGTTTTTTTTTCTGGGTTGCAGAGAAGCCTTGCATGGAAATTGAGCCCATTATGTGTTTGGGTCTTGCTTAACAAGATGCAGCGCAAAAAGGCAGTCCATTACTTTGGAACTAGAGGGTTTGCCTCCTTTCCAAGATTGATTTTTATTTCAGAAATTATTACTGCGTGGATTAATGATCTCTCCACACTGAAACGCTCTCGGCTGCTACCCAGGTGCATTAACCTTTCACAGAACAAAGAATTCCTCCTCCTCTATGTTGCTTTGACCAAAGCATTTCTCTTCTAGATGCTGAATATTAAATACACAGGCATCACTATCTTGCTGTTTCCAACAGGACTGGAGCTGGATTCAGAAATCACAGGTCTGTGTGTGAACCTGGGGTCTCCTCCATCTGTTTTCTTCTCTACTGGACCACTAAAGGTTCCTGATGCTCAAAGGCAGACTTGTAGCCCCTAATTAATAAAAAAATCCTGGTTACAAAATGGTTTTGTTGTGTGAGTGCAGCAAGGAGGAATTTCAAAACAGGCAAAGGCTACTGTTATCAGTTCATAGGCAAGTAAAATGGGACTTGCCCAGGGAAGTTGTGTATGCCCCATCCCTGGAGGGGTTCAAGGCCAGGCTGGATGAGGCTTTGAGCAACCTGGGCTGGTGGGAGGTGTCCCTGCCCATGGCAGGGGGCTGGAACTGGATGGTCTTTAAGGTCCCTTTCAACCCAAACCATTCTGTGATTCTATGATTCCATGAACAAGATGGGGCCATGAAGGTCTCAGAGTGAAGACTCCAGGCCCTTGAAGCTCGTCTCCACTCTTGCAAGATAAGCAACACAGTTTTGCTTATACAAACTGCTCCACGAAACCCTGATATCCTAATACCTGTGCAAGGATGTGCTCAACACACAAACTCAGAATAAAAGGGTCAATCCTGCAACAGCTTCTGCAATGAGGCTCATCATATGTATACCAAGAGTATATTTAAGCTGTTGCAGGACTGGGGACTCTTTTGTAATTTAGGTTGACCGACATCCTTAATTGAGTCCCCTCCTGGTCATTCCGTTCTGGCAACATGCTCATTGAGATGCGAAAAGTCTGCTCTGCTGCCAGACTGCTCAGTAAATAGCATGAAATGTAGCCAGCTTTGCTGTATTTAAAAAAAAACCTACAGCCCTAATTATGCCCGGGTAGTACTAACATTTAGTCAGCTTAAATTATTAAAACTCGTGCAGCCCCCGCAGGTAAAAACCTGTTTAATTAATGACTGATTAGTTAAATCATTATGCGTCCTGATATGAATCACAATAATTTTTATAGTCGATATTATCATCGTAAAGGCATGGTAATTTATTAAAAGATTCTTTTCCGTAAAAGGAACAGAAATAGGTGTACCTTAGAGCTTAGGAGACACCACCTCCTCGATCAGGACAAAACATACCTAATGTAGAAAAATATCCCCTAGATATTTCAAAATGCTCTTTAATCCATCTGGAAGCTCAGATCCTAGAGAAAGAGTCCTTCAGATCTGGACAATTATGCATTTAAGCTTTTATATTTTTAGCTACTTCACATGTTTTGAGGCAAATGTTGGCACAACTGTGTCATCTTCAGTAGATGTTTTCAGTGGTGCCGCAAAAAACATCTCTCTTGGGTGACAAAATCCCATGTACAGCCGCGGTGGCTCTCAGTGTTTATTTGGACTAGAATGAGCATCATTATTTGGATGGATTCAGCCAGGTAGCTTTTAGCTCTTGGAGCCACACTGGCTGTTGTGACAAAGTACTCCCAGTCCATGGCACCATGATATCTTGCAGGAGGTGGACTGACATGTCCAGACATTCTCTTTTTCTAGCATATGATCCTGTCTGCCAAGTAGTTGGGTAACAAGACCTTTGGCAGTGGCCCCGAGGCTGAAATCTGGTCCTGGGCCAAATGCTACTGGTTACAGCTCTGCCAGAAGATTAAATATATAATCAAAAAAACTCAAACCCATTTTTCTCAAGTATCTACACGACACATAGCTCCTACCAGTTCTGACACTCTCATGCCCCCAGACCATCCACAGACACCTGAAATCCCTGACTTACTGCTGAAGGTAACATCAGAAACCAGAAAGATCTACATGTGGTCTATGACAACAAGAATTTCTTTAAGAACTACAAACGTGTTTAAAATACTTTCACCTCTGTTTTGCCATCTCACAGCAGTATCTGTAATACTTCAGCCTCTGAGCCAAACTTGCTGTTGTAGAGATAAACTCCTTTTCCAGGTTACAAAGACATTTGTCTGTTGGGAAGCAGAGATGTACAAGAAATTGAGCATCAAATTTGGATTGTGTTCTCCAAATAAGAAAGGCTTTGGCTGTATTATTTTCCAGGAGCTGAGAGCTTTCTTTTTGAGTTTGAAGACAGTGGGCATAAATAGCAAAATTCCATCTCCAAAACTCCACATCCCCCACCAAGCCTTGAGGTGGGTGGGGGGAAGTTAAAGTACCTACTGATGGTCTTATTTTCTGAGGGACAGCTACATTTAGGTTCTCGGGGACTGGAAGAGTTAGATTTGCAAGTTCAGGTGAAATCATGGATGCCCCATCCCTGGAGGGGTTCAAGGCCAGGCTGGATGAGGCTTTGAGCAACCTGGGCTGGTGGGAGGTGTCCCTGCCCATGGCAGGGGGTGGAACTGGATGATCTCTAAGGTCCCTTCCAACCCAAACCGTTCTGTGATTCTATGATTCCATGATTCTATATATATAATGTAAGGCTGTCCCACTTCAGAAATCTGGGACATCACTTGCAAAAAGGAAAGGAGAAGAAACGAAGGTTATTTTGATCTAAATACTCACACAGGAGTGTAATTCACTGCAAACCATTGCTTGCTTTCCTCTGGTTTACCTAAGCACTGCAGTCACGCTTTGCGACAAACGCACGGTGAAGGGGAGAGACGGCATTTTTTTCAGCTCTCCCTTTTTGTCTCCCTCTTTCCTATCATACTGAATCATCAGGGTGTGAAATATAATAAAGCACTGTACCGTTCAATCTGTCGGCTGTACCTTACAGGTGTACTCCAGGTAAATATCCCCTTGGCTGGTGAAAAATGAGCTTACGTGAGCAAGATGACTTTGATGAACTTCGGTAGCAGGGCCTCTATCACTCTTTTCCAATTGGCTTCCCCAGCAAAGCATGGTTACCCAACACAAATTTGTCTTACTGAAGGGAAGATATTCTCTAATTCACTTCGTTCCCGGCGTCTTACCCCCTTCGCTGACGCCTTCACTTCATCTGGCGTTTCATAAAAGTATAAATGGCAGGGCTTGACATCTCTGCCACTGAGTGTCTTTGGGAAACAAATTAATTATTTACCAGCCTATCGCACACCCCATTGCTTTGATAAAACTGGAATATAAATAAAAATGGCCACGGAGTAAAAGGTACCATTTCTTGGATGCAGCAGTGGCAGGTACAGGATCACAGCAAAAGCTGCTGTCCTCCCCGTAGCCCTTCCCAAGCCGTCTCTGCTCATCCCCAAGCCAGCAGAGGGGTTAACAGCAGAAACAAAGCAGACACGTACACAGATGAGATCCCTGTACCTGCAAGGGCTTTCTCTGCTCACCATTTTAATTTTAGATAAGTGCCAAATTCCACTTTGCCCTCAAAGACGAGGACGTCTGTAAGATTAAGTCCTGCCTGACTAGCAATAATCCAAGGAAGCCCTTCCAGGGGGTTTGGATGTTTGTTTTCTTCTCTGTTTCTTTGTTGTTTTTGTTTGTTTGGTTTTTTTTTTTCCCTAATTTTATTAATTTGTATTTTATTTCTTTCTTGGGACAGAACTCTCAAGAGGAGCAAGGAAAGGCCAGGAGATATTTTGGAGGTGCCTTGGATCAGAGAGATGCTGTTGCGTGCAGCAGCGTTGGCTGGATCCTCAGTGGGAAGGTCCCATCCTGCTCCTTTTGCAAGAGGGTGTAGAGCGAGGCATTTCTCCCACTCTTCCCTCCAACAACTCATTTGGGCAAAAGCCACACTCCGATTGCCTGAGCAAGGCTGTGATTCTGGGAATACAGGAAGCTGTTTCCCTATTATGTCTAATTTTTTTTTTTCAAAATCTATTTGAACAGTTCAAAACACCCACACACTGTAAGGGAGGTTGGCTTGTCAAATGGTAGGAAATGTCCTTTCCACCGAAAAACCATTTTGTGCATCGTTAATTGTCATTTGCAGAAGCATGTGCTGCTTTTCCTCTTTAAATGAGTTACAAAAAGTTAAGTACTTCATCCTTAGAGGCCTTTAACAGGGACATATGTAATATGGAGAAGATGAAGGTGATGAGGAGACCTTTCCACCATCATGAAACCAAGAGTTTTGAACCCTTAAGTGACAGGACTGGTCATAACGCCCACCCTGACTCTGTGACCACATTTTCTTCTGAACGCTGTGCTGAATAAATAGACTTTAAGGATTTTACTCATGCATCTCTCATTCCCACACGGATAAGAGAAGAAATTAGAAGCTGTGAGTACCTGAGTTTGCTTTCTTCCTCACATTGGAAGCTTTGGGACACAGAGGTGAATGAGAGCTGAGAGAATTGGACAGGTTGGGTCAAAAGATGAAGCAGTTTGGGGTGGGAGATCTTTTTTGTTTTCCCTCTTCTGAATTTCCAAGTGACCAAAGACTGTTGCACTAAGTGGTTGAAAGGGCAGAGCAATGATGCTGTCAGGGGGACTCCACATGAGTTTATGCAACTTACTTTGGAAAATACAGCAAAGGCAAGGTGCCAAAGAGGAGGAGAACTTCCTAAAATCGTCAGAGCATAAGCAAGGTTATTATATCTACTTAAAAGTTAAGTGATCTGTAAGGTGGCCAGACACCATATTTCCCGTCCCTTTAGAAACTTGTGCAAAGCCCCAGTAGACCCAAACCATTAAACAGTGCTTCCCTAGGACCAGCAATAACCTTAATAATCACAGAAACCCTCCTTCTCACTGGATCCTATGCCATCGTGAGCATATCTCAACATCTTCCTTCTTTTCTTGTTGTTTTTCATTCTGCAAAGCAACGGGCAGGGAAAAGAAGCCCTTCACTCGCCACAAACTCTATTCAAACTTGAACGATTACATCAAAACTGTGTTCTGGTTTCATGTTTTTTCATTTCCCGAAGCCATCAGGGAATGTATTAATCTGCAACCACAGCCCAACCTAGGATATGTTTCAAAAGTCTTCAGAGGAGAACAGCACTCATGTTTGGCGGCTCAGCTTTTGTTTCAGGCCAGGTTTTATTTGTGTCTTCCTCCTTCTTCATCCTTTTTTTTTTTTTTCTAAATGGTACCACCAAGTAGTAAAAGCATCATCCATGTTTCAGATGCGTGCAAAATAAACTACAGAAGGAAAGTGGCAGATAAATTTAACAAGCATTAAAGTTATATATAATTTAAATATGTATAAAATTATTTGCTATATCGATTAGAAAATGGGCTGTTGACCATTTAAAGGCAACAATCAATTGCATAGTTCACAGGTCAGGTCAAGTTTCGTTCTAATGATCTAAAAAAGCAAACAACATTAGGAGATAATGAACTCCACAGGATTACAGATGTGATCTATAGCTCTGCTGTGGCACAAGACCCAGCAAATGAGAGAGGGCATCATCTGAAGTGCCCTGGCCTCCGCAGACTAAAACCATGTTTTTATATCTTGGCAAGGTGTCAATTTATGATGTAATCAAAGGCAGCCGATGGAATCATTTTGCTCCTAAAACACCACATGGTAAAGGCTCAATGTCATCAATGAGCAAGGGAGGTAGATCCCCATTAATGTGGTCTACAAAGTTATCTTCCCTATTCTGGTAAGTGAATGTCAAGCGTACCCACCCTGTTAATCAAAGGGAGTTGATAGCTCTCTCCGCTCCCACCGAAGGGTTGGGTTACACAAGGAAAATACTCCAAGTCTATCGTTGAGTTGTTTTCTGGTGTACTGTTGTACAGCAGAGAAAGAGGTTTCCTGAAATTTTAGTGGGGAAAGGAAGAAAAAGAAGAGTGTGCTTATAGAGAGAGGATGAATTTGTATCCATATCCATGTACATCTATGTATATTTGTGTGTGCATGTGTATGGGTAAGGACATTTTCATTGGGATGTGGAAGAGACAGTTAAGCCATTTGAACTTTTAATAAGAGAAAGAAGGGGCAGTGACTTTTGAAAAGCTTGGTACACATGTTGAGGATATCTAAGTATTATTTTGCGAAAATTGATGCAACCTGTTTTCTGAAGAGCCATCAGCTTTTAGCCTGGGTTTTAAACGTTGAAATCTCCAGGCAATGTCTTCTGGACCATATGATCAGTATTTTTAAGACCCTACCTCTTGCTTTGCCTCAGAACTTGAACTGATATTAAATCTATTTAGATAAGGGTTTGGGATGGGCTGGATTTAAATCCGGGTATCCTCTTATCATATTGATGCAATGTTAATTTCCCACTTCCAGCTCCGGTTTGGATGCAGAAGATATTTCACAGTTGCTGAGTGGTTGTCTGAAATGAGAGAGAAACTTGCAGAAGGACCAGGCAAGATTCCTGCCTTGAGCTTCTCTAAACGGCATTCCCTTCTACTCTGCTGTGTCTTCTCTTCTGTTTCAGTGTTAATGGGCTTACCTGGATTATTAATTGGGCTCATTAGATTTATTTTCTTCTTTAATATAATGAGTGTGTAAGCACTAAACTAAGAGGAATGCAACTTTGATAAATGAGAAAATTGGATAATTGCAGAGCATTGATGCTGTGCTCATAAGAGGCTTCTTAAAAAAAGTGGAAGAGGGAGAAAGATCGATAGCAGGTAAAGTGGAGAAAGAAAAGTAATCCAGACTGATGCTTGGGCATTGTCATATGCTTTTTTTTCCATGTCATAATGAGTCAGTTTGGCTGGGATTCAGGCCCCTACAGCAACACCCCAAGGTGTTTTAACCTGGTTTCAACAAATGGATAAATGAAGAAGCTGACCCAAAGCTTTATGTATTCAAAATTCAGTGATATGAAGACAACAATAATCCCAAAGGCAAAGAGAAAGCAAGGAAACCGAAGATGGCAAACCTAGACCACGTTGCTGAAAGCCTCATCCAGCCTGGCCTTGAACACCTCCAGAGATGAGGCATCCACAGCTTCTCTGGGCAACCTGGGCCAGTGTCTCACCACCCTCAAGGGAAAGAATTTCTTCCTAATATCTCATCTAAATCTACCCTCTTTCAGCTTAAAATGAAGCTTTGCTCTTCATTGCAGCCCTGGATCATTGCTTATCTATTTTAATAGGCCAGAAACATAACAGCTAAATTACAATTATATACTGTACACAGCAGTGTTAACAAAATAACATGATGTTTGGTACACTTCCCATCATCTTCTTAGGAGGTACAGCTAGCTGCAGGTTTGTAACAATCATCTTCCATTTCTTCACCTCATTAATCTCCCGAAGCGGCGAGAGAGAGGCAATACAAGCAGAGGGAGCCCAGAAATGTACGTACATTACCGAATTAACCAGGCATGTAATTAGTGCTCAGGTGCTTAGTCAAGGAAGAAACACGCAGGATTATTTAGATTTGGATTTAACACCCCAAAGTTTGAATAGTGGCAGCATGTTGGATGAGTTTTTCGATCAACCACTCCAGCTGCTTTGGAAATAGTGATTCGTGTCCCCCCCTGTTTTTAGGGTTGTTTTCCAAGCTTGGTATTATTTCTGGGAATATATGAAAGTGAAAAGCGTGCAGGGTGTCATGGTCCACCCCAGAGAGTTCGTACAACTCCAGGAGCACTTCTGTCCCCCAAGGAACATGGACAGAGCTGCTCACCCCAATACCAGTGCTGGGCACAACCCACAATGCCCATAATACCTGCAACCTTCTTACCTGATTTGCAATAAAAAATGTACAGCAGGTGAGGAACGGGGTTTGCTTTCTCATCCTCTTGAGATTCTGCTGCTTTGCCAGAGTGAATCATCTCCGTTGCGGTATTTTCTGATTGACGCTGCCTGAATATCTCCTGTTTAAAGTGCATTTAGCGTCCATGGGGAGCCCAAGACAGATGAGTTCTGCTCATCCCACAGGGCACCCACAACATTTCCAGGGTGTCCCCTGGGGTAGTGGGTGTGTGATCCAGCTTGACCCCAGGCTTGCCCTGTCATGAAGTGCATTTTGGGCTCTGCAGCACTTCTAGCCCACATCTGGTGAGCCTTTTGCCATCCTAATCCAAACCACATTGAGCAGAGTTGGCCAAAGCACACATGCCAATCAATAAATACCACCAAAATTGGGGAACAATCAACTTTGCCCCATAACTCATCTCCAAAAGTGGGTAACGATCAACTTTGCCCCAAAACTCATTTCCAAAAGTAGGGAACAATCAGCTTTACCCCGTAACTCATCTCCAACCGTTTTCATGCTCAAGTTTCACTACTTCCAAGCCAGCCCCTCAATCCCATCCCCTTTGTCCCCATGTATCTACACCATCCCATTGTAGACATGGGGCTCTGGATGCATTTTCATGCTGGTCTGGATAAGCCCAGCGAGAGGCTGGATTGCAAATAGTAGTCTTGAGTTACATTTATCTAAACACCACCAAAAATGAGAGAAAAGGGAATGAGGCACATTTGTGTACATTGGCTTGATGGGGTTATACAGCTGGTGAATGAGAGAGAGGGCTCCCTTGAATACCAGCATGATGATAAAATTGTGATGAAAATATTTTCTGTATTGCTTTTTATGGAAATATTGCCCCGTGGCGGGAAGGAGATTGGTACCATCAGCGAGCAGAAGTAGAGAGTGGGTCTTAACATCTTATAAGCTCATCATGGCAAACTCGGGCTGCGATGTGTCAGGAGAATAGCCCTCATATGCTTAATTTTGAAAGCTCAGAGGAAGATTTGGCTAGAATAGCTAGGAAATGTACATGTGTGTGATGTAGAATTTGCGGGAGCAGGATTTTGTTATGCAGAAGACCTCCAAGACTGTCAGGATAATAAGGTAGAATCTGTCAAAAAAAAAAAAAAAGCTTAAATATTTCTTCTACAAAATTAGTATTTTCCTAGAATGGTGCATAGAAAACTTCAGGTTCTCACTCCACAGTTGGGAATTCAGATATGTAGTTGGAAAAATGTTCTCTTAACACCAAATCTCAAAGCAAACTTTAATCCACGCAGATCTTCTCTGGTGCAAGATTTACTACAGGATTATGACTTCCACGTGCATCAGATGATTTGCGCACACACACAAGCGTGTAAATATTTTCATTCTCCATAATGACCTAATAAAAATCCTTCAAAGCAGTTAGATTAAATAAGACGTAAAGAAAAGAATATTTTTTGTGAATATGGCTAAGCTTCCTCAATGTATAACTTTATTTAAAATCACAGAAATTTCCTACACCTGTCTCATGTTAAAAATAATATTTCAGCTGCAAGTAAGGTCTGATTTTTTTTTCTTTTTCCTTATGCAGGCATGAGGCAGTGGGGGGGGTCACAGGGTGTGATTCCAGGGCAAAACCCCAGCCTCGTGCTTATGCTCTCAAATCTTGTCTCCTCTGCTGGTAAAACAAGCAGGATTAGCACACGAGATAGTAATTACACCGGCGATGAGCGAACTGCAGAACCACGGACTAAATCCCCGAACAATTATTAAAATGGCTCAATGCATTACCCAAATTGGAAAAAGACCGGGACATTTTGGGAGGGGTGAAGGGAGGTAAGACACATTATTTAAGTGTTCTTGTAAGCCTTCTAAGATATTAATGTTGCAAAGCTTCTTATGAATATTTAAGAACAGAAAATGGAGATACACTTCAGCCCTGGCATTACCGCAGAATCCTGTAATACAGTTGAGTCCACTTAAGAAGGCAATATCTGACATCCGTGACAGATTTAAACATGATAAGGCAAGGGTGGTGTTTGTAGCTGGAAAGCCCACGCAAGCTTGTTAAACATCGCTGCAGTTAGATCTGTTATTTTTATGCATCAATATATACCTTTATATAATTTCTTTAAAGATGCAACTTGGCCTGCGGGCACCTGAACTTTTGGAAATACTTAAAAAAAATTATTGAATTTTTTAATGTTTTCTGGAGAAAGGACACATACCCTAGTGGTAAAAAGGAAACGAGTTTTATTTATTGCTCTTTAAGCAGATGCCTGGTAGATATTCCTGAAAGTTGGTACCTGATACAGATCAGTTTTTACTAGGATTTGTTTAAAAAAAAATTCATGGCAAATAGCTTTACTTGGGTAAAACGGATGGGTGCAGAAATATTTGCTTCAGAGACATTATAAAGTTTACAAATCTTAAGACAAAAGGTTTTCACCTCAGACATGATTTTTTGCCTGAGTTCTTAGGGAATATATTTTAATTAATCAAGTTTAGTCTTTGGTTAATTTTCTTCCCTTTTTGTCAGTATCTTCCCTCAGAGAAAAAACCACACTTTCCCCACCTATACTGTGATATTCATTGTGTCTGTTCAAGGTTTCTAAATCACTGTGTCTACTCAAAATAGCCACCAGGAAATTCCTGTTCTTACAGACTGAGGAAAACTTCTGTGATTACGGAGATTTTTCTATTCAGCCCAACAAAAGTGATTCTATGGAAAATTAAATGACTTAATTTTTAATGAAAAAAGAAAAAACAACAAATCTCAAAACAAAACTAAAGGATGGAAATCAGAAGTGGCCTGTGAAAAAGAGCAAAAAGACCAATAAAGCTGTTGTATTTTACAGGAAATTTGACTGTAAGAGAGCTTGATAAACAGCAGATGGCTCCCATATAGAAGGGGCTGAGCAACCCGGGCAAACAATAATCAACGTGAAAAAGCAAAGCTGGGTTTGATACATGGGGAAATTTCAGACAGTGAAATCAAAAGATATATTGGAATATCCCATAAAGAGAGAAAAAAAATTTTTGCTTGTTTAGGTCAGGTTGACATAAATATTTAAGTGGTAAGAATCTCCTCAGTGACGGACTGTATCTGATACCCATGCAAGTCATGGGATCTCAGTGTCTTGCTTTTATTTTTTTATCCCCCATCCACATACAGAAGAGAGATGATGACTAAGGAGTCATGACTTGTTGGGATAGACATGTGTCGTCACCAGAGATCATCTCTCTTGTGTGTGACTACTCCAGCCATGAACACTCTTGTCTCTCCGAGGGATCAATTTTTCTCTACAGAAGGGTGTGGAAGTAGTTTTCTTAGTATTCATAGAAGTAGTTTTCTTCAGTATTAAATATCTCAGTGAGAATGCAATATTAAAGTGGGTAGATTGGTTCAGATTTTGCCCTTAAAAAAAGGATGAAAAGTGCAGAAAAATGAATATTTGTAATTTTTTTTTTTTTTTCTCCGTGGTTCTCTCCTGTACAAACCCATTCAGCTACTGACTAGAAATAACTTCATGGCTTCTACCTATATTCCAGTGTTTTTCTAAGGATCCAAACAAATTCCTGGTGCCAGCAGGGACATTACACGCACCAGTATTGTACACACAAAACGAGAGAAGACCAAGCTAGTTTGACAGTGCTCTGGTTCTCATATATTAACAGCAAGATTTCCAGCACATGTCAAAATAACACATAGTCAAAGAAGTAAAAAATAATTCAGGAAGGCAGAGATGGTACGGAGGAGGAAAGGCAGGGAATAGGGACAGAGAGGTTGGTTTCTCCCCGTTCCAGGTTAACGTCCTGCAGGGATTTGTAATAAACCAGCACTAGGAAAGTGTCCCAAGTGGACTCCAATTTTTCCAGGGTTTGCTGTGGATTGTATGTGATCCTTTCCTTCACACCCAGACGCACAGGTCTATTAGAGCAGCCTCTGTGCTCTTGGATGAAGTATTTATTTTACCAACGTAGCAAAAAAGGTAGTGTTTTGCAACCAGTAAGGAAATCTTCTCCTTTGGTCTGGCAACTGGTTCCGTTCCCTGAAGATGTGACAGCTTTGAAGCTGAATGGAGTCTCTCTTTGTTGCCAGACCAAAAGCTGGAAATGATAGTGACTGAAAGAGATGTGTGAGAACTGTCTCCTCCTTTTAAACTCTAGTGCAGTTCATTAGGAGCAGAGTTAATTTTGTAGGACAGAAATAGACGAGATGGAAGGTCACAGAGATAAATGTTTTCCACAGCCTCCTACCTTGTATTGCTCTGTTTCACTGTGTCTAGGACATTTATTTCCTGTTTTAGCTCCTGTTTTAACTTCTTAAATTTGTGCCACTGAGGAGCAATAGCAATTCATATTTTGTAGCTGCTGTCTCGGGCTAATAATACAATTTGTTCTATACAAATATACTCAAAACTTAGGGTGTATTCCAAACACAGACTATGGGGATAACTGACCTGAACTAAAATTCTTGTGTCCATTCTTTGCTTTTATTGAGACATTCTGTAAGGCAGAAAAAGTCCATATTTGACACCCTGGAGGTGTTCAAGACCAGGCTGGATGGGGTCCTGGGCAGCCTGCTCTAGTGGTTGGCAACCTTGTCCACAGCAGGGGGGTTGAAACTAGATGATCTTTGAGGTCCTTTTCAACCCAGGCGATTCTATGATTCTATGTTTCAATGAGAGACAGGAAAAACATCTCTGGAGTGCAGCCTTAAAACAATTTCATCATAAAGTCCTTTACTATCATTTGTTCACATTATACAGAGACATTCAGGGTCTAGGGCTTGGACCTCAACTGATTTACTCTGTCAAAGTTTTCTCAGTTGCAAATTAGTTGTGATTTACTTTCCAGGTTGATTATCCTCATGATGTCGCCTTGGTGTCTGATCCAAGCCACACAGAAGTAAATGGGAATCTTTCCATGGACTTTAATAGGCTTTGGATGAGGTCTTGGCTGTCTCTGGAGCTATTAGGAGAGGCACAAGATGTCCGATGAAGTGCAGGTGTTCTTGCTGCTGGGAGGAAGACCTTATTCTGTATTTAATGTTCCTTAATTAATTGAGCCCCAAGATATAGAGTAGGCTTATGTTCCCAGAAATTGCATTAGGGTAATGCAGCACCGTCCATTTGCAGCAATCCAAATGCAATATTAAAGTTTTATGGCTATTGAACAAGGTCCAGGAACCCGCATGCAGGAACACTTCACCTTCCACTGGAATGCAGCCACTTCTGGAGCAAGTCATGGCAACCCTTTCACAAGGATCAGCAAGCTACAGGAAGCAAAAGGTGTTAAATTCCAGTGAAACCGTCAGGTTTCTGATGTGAGCTGTCAGTAACCAACCAAAGTAATGACATCAACCAGAATTTTCACAATGCCTTGACCTTGCTGAAGTAACACATTTTGAGAGCTTTGTGCAGCTAGCATGACCCAAGCACGGTCAACCCAAGAAGTCACACTTCCACCAGCAGAATATCTTCCTGTTGGAAAGCTTAGGCCAGATGCCCACATTTCTGAAATTAGACAGGCAAATCCAACCTGGCAGCCTAGGATGCCTTCCTAATCACTGGAAAGAAGAGGTGCTTCCAGAGGGAAGGTGATTTATCTCTAAGATGGGGGATTCAATTGGTTGGGTAAACCTGCCTCTGGTGCTGTCTCTTTGCTGACTATGAGAGAGCCCAGCTGACTGGGCTGGCCTGAGATGGCATTCAGGTGTGAAAGTGAGATAAATCCCACCTCCAGCTAATGAAGCCTCCTGGGAAGCCTTCCTTACCTTCCTTTGATGTCTCCGGCTTTGAAGCAGGCTGTCAGAGTGAAGAAGGATACATGAAATGCTCTTGAAACTAAGAGTGGGAGAAGAAGTTTGGCTTTGAAAAGCAGTAGAAAAAGAACAAATCTGTGTGCTTAAAAAGAAAGAACAATTTTCTGCAGTGTTAAAAACCTTTTGCAGACTCAAACCAATGATAGCAGAAGAAGATGGCCTTGATTGACTCAATACACCCAGGAGGAAAGAAGTAGTGTGTACTCCCAGAAGGAGATGACATCCAATATGAGGAGAACAATGGGGTAGGGAAATGCTGGGTGTGGGATGGTGGGTGGCTAATAGATGGTTGAAAAAGTACCTGGGAAACCATGTAGACTAACCTGCTAGGGCTTAGTCCTATCGAAGAGGAGGTTTGGGGGAGGAAGAAGAGCACCATGTTGTTGGGGTTGTGGTAAGATATATTAGAAAACCTCTTAATCAGGTTACAAACGTGCTTCCCTGTGCAGAACAACCCAGCCATCCCTGCTCAGTGATATTTATTGTGGAGTCAGTAAGTCATTAGGTGGCGGAGCTCAGACTTCCAAGTGTGTGTTTGGTATAGACAAGTCAATATGTTTTTGTTTTTTTTTCTTAATTTAACTTCTTGATTGACTTATTATGTACATTGGCACTTTTAAGAGCTTCAAATAAAACACAGTGAGAGTTCAGAACAAATGTAAATGGCCTAAAAGAAAAGGAAGAAAAAAAATCCTATAATCTTTTTTAATGGCTGTAAAACGTGGGAAGGATATATCATAAGCTCCCCGCATGGGGTCCTTGTCTGCGTTTAATCCAGTATTGTAATTTAGACATGACTTTTTATTTAATTTCTGACTGAGAAAGGGAAATTAGAAAACAACATTATCTCAGCTGCTCTGTTATAATGAACAGTATTTCACAGTGCCAGTATAAGTTACCTTAAGAACTTATTTTATGAGACAAACATTGGCTGAATTCCACGAACAACTGTGTTTTCTGGTGTCTTTTGTCTGCTAAAGAACCCAAACTTTAGTAAGGTTTTCGTTTATAAATAACCCCTTCATTACAGTGATGTGCTTATTACATGTGTGTAACATGTGGACCACTGCAGTGATGGAAGTGATGGTGGTGGGCTATGGGTTAGCACCAGGGT
>NW_010146057.1:27326-36901 GCF_000699245.1 Pterocles gutturalis
GCTGCTTTGTTTCATGTTAGCCATTGGTTTCTTACTTTTTTCTTCTAGCACATTTACCTCTGTATGTCTTGAACAGTGCTAGATAATGTAAGTATGGTAGAGTCCCATGGAGACATCTTACAAGCTTTTATGGATGTATAGATTCCAAAAAAAAAAAAAAAAAAAAAAGTCAGGACCTGCAGTGTTGAAAAAGATGGAGAGAGACCCACTGACAGTTGGGCAAGGTGGAGATACAAATGCCCCAGACACTCTCAGGTTGTGGCCAGAGCAAATGGACTCTTAACAATTTTTTCCAAATATTTCCAAGGACACCAACTCCAGGTTTAGGAAGCTGCCTCTGATGAGCAACCAGTTCTGCTTGTTTGCTTCCAGACAGTAAAAACCAACCTTCTCCTTTTTGCTGCTGTATAAATGTAGACTGTGGATACAAAATATTGACTTTAGTAGTTTTTCCTTTAGGGAAATCCTAGATCAGGATTACGCAGCTGAATGTTTATCTGTAAATAACACATTCTCCTGTTAATCTCTGTATCTGTTTTATCAATTTTATTTTTTTTTTAAGTCACAGAGATTTATCCAGTCTGTAATTAACCCTTCTGCATGGTGAAATGCAGGATTGTCTCTTTCCCCCCCTAGCCACTAAAGACCTAATGTTCTGATAAATATTTAAGCAGTAATGAGGGACGTAATGCACAGTAATCCATTAGGGTGGTGTTCTGGGGGAGCAGCGCGGTGCTAAAATGGATGCTGTAAGTGCTAAAATCCCGGATTGAGCAGAAGGCCCGCTGAACACTGCAGGATTTAGCTTTGAACTATGCTACAGGTTGGGAAATCCACTTGAAGATGCAGATGTGCTTTATCTGCCTGCCAAGAAAAGCTTCTGTAAAAAGAAAACAAAAAAACCCCCTACAAAAACCCAAAAAACCCAACCAGATGAAAAAAAAAACATACTAAAAAATCCGACAATAACAAAACCAGCCATCACTGTGAATGGTGCATCCAAATATTCCCCAGTTAAAGACTACCAAAGGCCAAGTGCGGGAAGGCAGAGCCTGAACCAGTGATGCACTAAAGGTGGTGTTAGATGTATGGCCATGACTGGTCCCAGTAACATCTAAAACCAAGATAAGTCATGATATTTTTTTGTTCTCACTCATTAAACCTTACCGTCTAATCACAATTATGCCTATGGTAGATGTCTGCATCATGACAAGCCCTTAAAGGAGCAAATACAGCAATAGGCAAGGTATCAGTTCCTACTTTGCTTTTCACGCCAGGGTCTCGAGTCCCACCAAAAAGGTGAAGGTTGGTACCCAGCTCTTTGTCCTATGGGAAGTAGCTGCAACTAATGTATGTGGTCGCTTCCATGCAGAATCACAAAATGGTTTGGGTTGGAAGGGACCTTAAAGATCATTGAGTTCCATCCCCCCTGCTATGGGCAGGGACACCTCCCACTAGCCCAGGTTGCTCAAAGCCTCATCCAACCTGGCCTTGAACCCCTCCAGGGATGGGGCATCCACAGCTTCTCTGGGCAACCTGGGCCACTGCCTCACCACCCTCACAAGAAAAAAATTCTTCCTAATATCTCATCTAAATCTACACAGAAAACAAGCAATACACTCTCTGTTCATCTGTGTACACCAAGCAATGGTAAGTGGCTCTGAAGAGATGTCCTGCTGGGGTGTATGTTTAAGCAGGATGGTGGCTTCGTGCCTTAGTAGAAACTGATGGGAGTTGGTAGAAACCAATGTTGTTTCTTTGAGGTCATGCAAAAAGTTTTCTGGAGTGTCTGTGAATTTGCACCTGGACTGATAATTTTTTTTTAAAAATTGTTATTCATTTTACACCTCAATAAAGCTTAATTATAAGTAAGCAGTAAGAAAAGCGGGAGACATGTTCCAATAATATTGCACTTCTCTGAATCATTCCTGTGGGGCTCTGGCAGTTTCGTTACCACAAAGCAGAATAAAACAAATTAAGAAAACTATTCAAAATTCATTTAAAAACATCATCCGAGGAGCATCATAATAAAAGCACAGTGGAAGAGCCAAGCTCACTTGGCTAATTTCCTTCATGTGCTGTGTGTATTTAGTGTGTCTCTTAGTATGTTTTAATTAGCATCACAATCATCAACTGGTAACTAACGGCACATATGGCTCAAGTTGGGAGATGGAGGCCATCTATATGGAGGAGAGAAAGGGCTGAGAATCTGATCTGGACTTTTTGGATGCACAGGTCAGCGGAGCATGGCTGTAAAGCCCTGAGTCTTGGCGAGAGAGAAGATAGTTGAGCAAGGGGTCAACTTCCAGACTCCCCATCCCTGGTCCCAACTTTGACCTTTCTGCTCAACGCAGGATTCTCATGGGACAGACAACTGTGTTGATCACATTGCTCACTACCAGCCTGACACCCACTTTTTTTCCTTTCTTTTGGATGTAACCTGACAATGTGGTCTCCTCTTGGCTGTCTCACAAAGCACCTTCCTTGTCCATGTTTTTACCACTGGAAACAGGTTCCATGGTTTGCCTTTGACCTGCCCTTCCCTTACTGCAGATGTTTACTTGGCTTGACGTTTTTTTGGTTCATAAAATTCTTGTTTTGGTTGTGGTTTTTTTTTTTTTGTTGTTGTTTTTATTTGGCTTTGGGGTTGGTTTTTTTTTTGGTGTTTTTTTTTAACTGTGGTGCTCCTGCCTCCGTCTGAGCCCCATTGGTGGTGTGGGAACCACTTCAGGTACCTGAGGTTGAGGCTGTGGCTGAGTGAGGTGACCAGGAAAATTGAGGTGAACCTTTCTTAACAGCTTCCAGAGAGTGGTTGACCTGCTTCTCCAAATGCTGGCACCTGGGGTGGAATATTTCAACAGTTTTTCCCTTTTTGAGCTGCTTCAGATACAGTCTCTGGAGTAGAGCTCTGAGTAGGGACTCTCAATGTCTTGCGGCTATACTGTTATCTTGTGGATGGTACTCTGAAACAACGATCTTTGCATCTGGAAAAAATGAAGAACCCATCAATCTCAGCAGGTTAGCAGAAGAAGAAAAGATTTGGGCTTGTTTTAATCTTAAAATTCTTTTATCTGAAGGATTGGCCCAACCGCATTCTGTTATTATTAGAGCATCTTGTTTAGTTCACTTTTTTTCCCCCTTAAAAAAACCTTTTCACTTCCCCTTAAGAATATGTTACGAACTGCTGCACTTCAGCAAGTGTGCTAGTTCATAACAGAATCGAGAGGAGTATGAATTACACCAGAACTACATTACTGATGTGTAATCTGCAGCATTGGTTAATTTGTTTTGACATTAAATTTTAATAGGAAATATAATTTGATTGCATTTTAACAATAAAAACTGATATTCTGTATGATAGAAAAAATATTATGAATAATAAGCAAAAAGGGGGCTAATATCACTAGACGTTTCTATTAACAAAATGAATAAGTTTCATATGCTTTTTGTGTACTAATTCAAGTCACCTGACGCCAGTTTGAGCTGATTTCACATAAACTACAGCCTTGTTCCTTTGCATTTTGCAACATTGTCAGCATTTACTTGAGGATGGGATCAAAGTTTTGCAGGATCAGCTCCTTGCACACCAGTCCTAACGCAATTATTAGCAGCCTTAGCACCTTGGGTTGTGCTCCCAACACACGAGCAGAGTCTGGTCTGTATTTATAGATGTTTTCCAGCTGGACTCAGAATAATTAAAGGACTCGACTGTGCCAGTGATTAGCCCTCCGTGTCGTAAATCGGTGTAGGTGGCTCATGCTGATGGCTATGTGCTATTAGGATTATAGCAGGGGAGTGAAATGTCTTTCTTTTGCCAAGAAAGGTACAACTCTAAGTGTGATGGGTGCAATGGGATGATGAGAAAATGCAAGAGCAACCACATCGTGTCAAACTAAACCTCCATTTAGTCTGTTTTCAGCAGCGGTCCCCCATGGGGTCTTGGGAAGAGGGTAAGAATGGAGCAAGCATCCTTTGGCGAGTGCTTTCTAGCCTCCAAGCACTGCCCATGCTGGATGGTTTTCCATATTTAGAAACCGTCAGTGGGTTTTCCTACCATGCTGGAGCTGAGAATCCAGAGGGCAAACTGTTGTTGTGGTGTTTTGGCACCTTTAACGAGCTGCTTTGCCCCTTGTGGCTCTGTCATGATGCTGTGTGACCTTGTTTACGGTGGTTAAAGACCTCAAGGCACTTCTATTAAAGAATGTGAGCTTAAAATAATGAGAAGGTAAAAGCTGGCCCATAGTGAACAGCTGAAGGGACATGATCTATTCAGCTTATCAGAAAGATATAGAGGAGAATTGATGGGAGAGTGTATTTCCTTCATGGATATCTCAGTGGGTACCAAAGGATTCCTCAGTTTAGTGGGGAAAGAAGTAAAGAAGAACTGAAGACTGGTGTAAGATTTTGAATTGGAAAAAAACCCAGACATTTTTCTCAGTGAAGATAATTAACTATGGATAACAATGATCAGGGGAAGGAGTGGATTTCCGTTGCCTTGATGACTTAAAAAAAAATCTTTCTTGGAAGAAATATTTTAGTCAAGCTTAAACTATTGAACCAGACCCATGTGGATGACTGACAAGGTAAGACAAAATATTTATTATACTAGATATCTAAAAAGCCCTTCAGATTTCAGAAATATCTGTGTTGTGCAGGAGTGTTGTGTCCAGGATCTTTGCCTGGGTAATTATATTTCAGCTGCTTCAGTATTTTGTCCTGTTTCAATTACTTTTCAAGCTGCACCCTCTCCTTGACTGCAGACAAATTCCATTATAAGATGGCTCATATTAATGACTGCATCTTTCCTCATTCTAGTTAAAACGAGGAGAGGTTTCCAGGTAGGTGTCCTCTGAGTTTCACTCCAGAGGTAGCACTGGGTATTGTTTGCACGATTCATCATCTTTGGGAAGATAGTTTTGGATGTGGGAAAGGGAGAAGAATATTAGTGAAGCAGACAAAGAATGCATGTCTGGTGGAAGTGCTGTGCCTTTAGTGTTTTTTCTTGTTGTTATCCATATTAATAACCACGGCAGCACCAGAGTAAGGCTTCCCATGCCATTAGCAGTAAGAAAAATGATCCCTTGGTACTACAGGGAGAAGGTGAAAATGATGTAAGTCAGAGGGTCGTGAAACTCTTGATGAACAAATTCAGAACTTTCCAGGTGAATGTTGCTTCTCAACTTCAACTCTTTCTTCATGCTCTGTTTCTTGGCTGGAACACCTCCCCAGTTGACTTGGGTCTGTTCCCATCTTTCTGCTAATGTCTTGCCTAAGTAAGGAAGAGATTCACCTCTGACAGGGGATCTGATTTAGCTTGGAAAGTGCCAACTCCAGTGGAAGAACAGAGGATAATGAATTCCTTATTCAAGTGTCTCTGGTAAGAGCTAGTTTTTGGGTGAGATAAATTCCTGCCCTCACCCTTCTTTGTCACTACGAAAAAACCCCAAAATTTTCCCTGGCTGTAAAATGGATGTTGTCTTTGATTTTAGCAGTCATGGAGCAGTCTTGTCTGAATCTTCTTTTTTTTTTTTTTTTTTTTTTCTCTATGACATTTTTTTTTTTTTAATTCTTTTCTGTCTCCACACAAATCTTAACAGTTCTCATTGCTCTTTATCTCTGGGACACCGATGCCCCATGAGGACAAAAGGGTTTGGCACCTTACCTCATCATGGATGGAGGATCTCACAGAGGAAGACCACCAGCATTGGGGAATGGACAGCTGGAGGGATGGATAATTTATTAAGCAGCTTAATTCCTGTATTGATAGTTTGAATTTCTATACTTAACAGAGATGCTTTAAATTTTGTGAAGTGTGCGACTAATCCTGTCAAATCAAAAACGATAAATTTGAGCGTATAAATTTAATGGAAAATAAAGAATTATATCTTTGTTTATCCTTGTGGTACAGGAACAAGTGCATCCTATGTAATAATCCTGAGAAAAACATGGAAGAAAAGAAGACTCAAACCCACGACACTTCTCCAAAGAGTCA
The DNA here is from genome assembly GCF_000699245.1 of Pterocles gutturalis. Classification (NCBI taxonomy): domain Eukaryota; kingdom Metazoa; phylum Chordata; class Aves; order Pterocliformes; family Pteroclidae; genus Pterocles; species Pterocles gutturalis. The sequence goes on from NW_010146057.1 coordinate 33,319, forward strand.
AGGAACTGGGGTTGCTTCCTGCAGAGCCAACACTCTTAGCCAGCCGCTGCCAGGCAGTTTATTGAGTTTATTTCATCTTGGAAGGAAAAAGCAGAAACTTCCAGAGGACCAGGCAGATTCCTTGCAATTATCCTGTGTTCTTTTACACAAATCTTCTCAGGAAATGCACCTAACACCAGGGAGCAAAGAGCAACCAGTTGTCCATTTCTCAACACGATGGAGAGTGATCCTGAGGAGGTAAAGTATTACGGTGGTTTCTCACATCTCTCCACCAGCCTTGGGCAAGTGGAGGGCAGCCCATCTCTTGGACTGTCCTGACAGACTGACTAGGCTTTTTTTTTTTTTTTTTTTACATAAATTAAGACAAACTAGGAGCACCTCGCCTTCTTCCTTTACCCAGCAGGGGCACTCCATGCAATTCATCTGTTATTACATTTTTCTGCCCCTTTTTGCTATTAACTTCATCCTTTTTACCACCCATGAGGTAAGAATCAACTATTTTTTGTTCTGGATGCCAGATTTTTAAGCTCTGCTTTATCTATCTGAAAACCATGTTGTGTTTCTTCTTTTATTGCAAGGATAGTGTATATAAAAGATTGTGGCACTGGAGCTCACAGCACCTTTATCTCCAGCTATATCAGCTCTGCAGTTGTAAAATCTCCATTCCCTTTTCTTTCCAGTCTGATGAACCACCTGCTTGTCCAAAGGAAAATGGAAAAAATGGCTTTTGCTTTTGAGTAGCTGGAGGGAGCAGAAGGAGGATGAGGAACACCTGGTCTCAGCTCCTGGTGCTGCCACAGACCTGCTTTCATGGTAATGCTGCTTTCTCAGGCTCTCAGCTTAAAAAAGGGCTGGAAACACTGTTCTTTTCATATTATTTGTTTCATTTTATGGGACATTTCCCTGTCAGCACCCAGCACAGCATATCCTTATTTTTGCTGGCAGCTGGTAGACATCTCTGGTCTATGGACATTTTTATTATAGGACATCTCCTCCAGCCAGGTAGAAGAACTGCCTATGGATATGGTAGTTTCATTTTCAGAGACATTTCCAAGACTTTTTGGGACATATCACTGCTAAAGTGTCTATGGACACTTTATTATAGGACATCTCCTCCAGCCAATGGATATGGTAGTTTCATTTTCAGAGACATTTCCAAGACTTTTTGGGACATATCACTGCTAAAGTGTAAGGCGAGACGAGGCAGAACTGCTGCGATGCTGCTGTGCTCCAGTTTTCCCAACACTTGGAATCCCTTTGTGCTTCCAACTGATGCTCCACGGACCGAGAGACTATTTCTTTTGTGCTTTATAGTGATGGTAAAAAAATGGGAGAAGGGCACTGCACCATTATATAAATACAATAAAAATAATAAAGCAAATCAATTCAGAAAAGAGGTGAATAAGCCAAAAATGGTGATTGTCACTGGACTGGTGACTTGTTGATGCACTTGGTGTTGAGAAATGGAGTGAGGAGGAAAAGGTGATAAATCTGTGCTATCCTCAGAATAGCTAATAATAATCAGAATTACTAATTAATAATAACCAATAACAATAATCAGAATAACTAAGAATCATGAAAATTGACGGCAGCAGTAGTTTGAAAGTACCTACAGGTGATCTGCATTTGGCATCGCAGGTTATTTGTGCTGTTTATGATGGTGCCTAGTTGACTTTATAATTGTCTGTAGATGCATTTTAAGCACACCAAGGCAATATGTGCAAGCCATGGGAATATTCCTGCAGGAGACAGACCCAAATTCTTTGCTGTCACTCTGGGTTTTATAAATGTCTCCTCTAGTTTGCAAGCTGGGCTAAACTTATTTTCCTCCAACGAACCATGTCGAGCCAACTTGAGGGCTCTACACTGACTCTCTGGAGATGCTTGACTGAGTCATGCTGGTTTTAACCATGTAGACAGGTTGCAAAGATTAATTTGGATGTACAGACTGAGTTTAGACAAAAACCTGGCTCTGGACTTGAGAGAGCTCCACTTTTCATGAGTTGAGTGAGAGCTGCAGGCCTGACGAGCCCAGCACCATGATGGGCTGAATTATTAAGTTTGAGCTCATCTCTGCTGTGGGGTTGTTCAGCAGAAGCTTAATGGATTCAATTGCAAATCCGGGCTGTGTTCATGTCAGCCTCAAGCTGAGCTGAAAGGAAAATAATCCAGAGTGAGATTCCGGCCAGGTTGTTGGGTTTTTCCAGCTAAACCGAGGAGTTTCTCTGGTGGAAGGTGAAAACTGCTTGATACCACCAAGTTCCATGGGGAATCACATGGAAAGAAATAGGTGCAGGTAGGCTTTATGCTATATCACATCCCTTATCAGGTTATTTCACATTTAGGTCCTTCTGAAGCAAAGACGGTGACAATGCTTTTAAAAAAACCCAACTATTTTTTTTGTCTCCCAAACCATGCGATTTTTTTTGCAAGGTCAAATATTTTACAGCACTTAGCGCCCTGACAAGGTGAGAAAGAACATGTATTGTTGAGTTCTCATGGATGTTCTCAGTATAATTCTAGCTCAGGGATTTCATTTCTTTCACTACCTGCCTTGCAGATCCTCCTTCTTTGTGACATCCCTTAGCAGAAATCACAGCTTTTTTACATCTCACAGGAGGTGAAATAATGCAGTAGGTGATTTCTTGCCTTTGTTCCTGCTGCAGGAATCTCTCTCTGAAATTCCAAGGCCTGTGTTCTAATGGAGGTCATAGCAGAGCAAAAAATATCCCCTCCTGGCCTTAAATTCTATGAATAATATTTTCCCTTTGAGGCTTTAGCCAGGATACAGTGGGAAAAGCCTCTGTCACACCTGGGTTATGGACTCAGGCTGGGTGTAGGTTAGATAAAACCATCCCACACAGATGAATGGAGCAGGTCCCTCCATCCGCCTGCACCTCTATCCGAGATCCACGGGGGCTGTAGCATCGTGGTATTGCAGCAGAAAAGCCGCTTTGAGCGGGGATAGCATCTTACATGTCTGCTCTTGCTTGCTGATTTACTATTCAGAATTTAGAATTTATTGAGGATTCTTCTTTTGTCACATAATCTATCAGAGGCAGACACCACTGAGATGGAAAGGGAAAAAAAAAAAATTAAAAACCTGTTTATTGCTCAACTTGCTCTAGGCATGTTTTAGTTTATTGTTCAGCTTGGTTCATTTCAGTGTTTCAATTTGAACGGTTTGCTTAGTTGCTGTGGCTAAAAAAAAATAAATTAAGAAAACCATAAGAAAACCTATTTAAAAAAAAAGAGTGGCAGCAAAAGTTGAGATTTGTGGGGCCCCCACAGCACCTCACAATGTCAGAGGTGTCAGTGGATAATTTAAGGGCACAATCCAACATACCCAGTAAAGACTTGCTCCCAATTGCCTATTCTGTGTGTGTTCGCTCATCAAGCTGTTGTTAGCACCCCTGGGAGGAGCTCCTTGTTCTGGGAAGAGCACATAGGAGAGACCCGCATTGCAGATACCCTGCAGAGCCCCGCTGGTGTCTGTTGCCACGCTGGGGCTGCCACATGTTTCGTTCCATTGTGGAGCAAAGGATGTGTAAGGACCCAATCACAGAATCACAGAATGTTAGAG
>NW_010146058.1:0-23049 GCF_000699245.1 Pterocles gutturalis
GAGCAAAAGAGATCCGGAAACAAAAAGGGACGATCTTCCGGAAGGTCCTCACCTATATGCTGGGCATGATGTGTATGTTATGGAATAGATTATTGACCGCTCTGGGTCTCAATCCTGAACCTAAGATCAAATCCTGGGCTAGTAACTGGGACTGTGCTCCCTCCCAGCTTCTTCTGCTGTTTGCAGACAGCCAGAGAAGCTGAAAGACCTGGGCAGCCACATAAACATCACTTTTTATCAGCTTTCTTCTGAGCACAAATCAAAAACACAGCCTCTTCCTAGCTATTATGAAGGAAGTTAACTCTGTCTCAGTTTAACCCAGGACAGTACTGTTTCTGATCGCTGTGGATTGTATTCATGTAGGAGAAATTAGGAGGACAGCATTTCTTATGCTCTTTATCTGCATGGCCGTGAGTTTGTCGGTGCCTGGATTCCAAAAACAGCTGCTGCTCCGTCTGCATGTAGGTGCATTTTCCGTAAGGATGTGCAATATGCTGGCAAGAAATGCAAGCACTGCTTGAAACAGTCCAAGGTGCTGCCATATCTTGACCTTGCATGACAGTTTAGAATCGGGTCTGCAGTGGTGCTGGATTACTCAATGTACTCTTGTTCTGACTAAGGAGAGCTCAGAAGTGCTGCCTCCAAATTAGCCACTGGCTCTGAGCCGGCATGGGGTTAAGCGCTGTTCCAACCTAAGGCTCGAATGCACCAAGTAGACATAAACCCTGAACAGTCAAATGTGGACTTCACGTAACAAAGTGATCTGTTTTTCTCAGGCTCCCCCAGAGCTCTGCTGCTTCTCTCCACTTCCCCATCAGAGGTGGCATTCAGCAGTGTGTGGTGTGGCATTAAGCATTTCTGGACTGCCAAGGCTGATCAACATAGTTTCTTGACTGCTGCATAAATGAAGAGGTCACATTCCCTTTTTCACAGCAAAGCACCTGGGATGTCCAAGAGAACAGTGAGACTTTGCTATCAGCTTTTGAATACCATCAGTGTTCCTGCTGCGAGGTAGTCCCTTGTGCCATCTGCTTTTAGCTGCGCCACAGCAGCGTTTTCCATCAGTTGCATTCTTGACCCAGAGCTGAAAGTGTTGCTCTCCCTGTCCCAGGCAGGCCAGCAGTGATGGGTCTCAGCTGGTCCTGGTTCTGGAAAGGGGTTCTGGCATGGAGAACATGGGCTTGGGCAATGCTGATGTGTGGGTTGAACATGCAGTACATAACTCGTTACCAAAGGGGGTTTTCCTGGTGTTCCCGAGGGCTGTGAGCTGGAGGCTGGTCCCAGGAGCATGTCAGCTCTTCAAAGACACTGGAAGATTTGAAAGAACTCTGATATCCTCTGAGGCCTGAAAATGTTATGAAATATTTATTTAATTAAAGTCAGGCAGTCTCTTCAGATGCTCAGAGAGGAATCAAGAGGTGAAGGAGAAAATGACAAGGGAGGACAGCAGGTAGATGGTAACAAAATGTATTGCAGAGGTTTATCGAGGAGCTCATTACAACACAGAACTACCTGCCACCACAGCTGCCCTCTGCAGTACTCGCTTGCCCGTTTTTACCTTCTGGAAGTGTAATGAGCTGAAACTCTTTAAGGTCAACAGTTGGATTTAAATGTTAAAGGTTTCACAGTGCAGTGGTTTTCATAATAATTATGTTCATTTTTTGGCCTTATTTAAATAACAAAAGTGTTTAAGTGGTTATTCATTTGCAGTCTAGAAGGGAAGCAGAGCTCCCCTTGGGTATGACCTGTACTGTGAATGCCAGCGCTTCTCCTGCTGCAGTCCTCCCCATGTCCCAGGCATCCTCAAAGTGCCTCAGTGCACCCAGGAGGAGGGACATGGCGAGTCCTGCTCTTGCCTAAATCCAACTGTTAGTTTAGTTCTGGGCGTCTGCAAACACCTGGTGGTGTGACCAGAGGTGGTTGTTCTGGGTGTCACTGTCCCACTTCTTCCCAACCTCCTGTTCCAGGTACAACCAGACCTGACTCTGCATCAGACCTGACTGCTGATGTGTTGCACTGTCCTGCTCTGACAGAACAAGTGCTTTAGAGGGTTTGCACGCTTAAAGCGAAGTACACAAATGATGTGATGTGTTTTCCCAGGGACAGACAAAAAAAAAATGAAACCTGCAAAGCACCGAGGGCTTCTCTTAACTTCATAGAAGTCCTTCAGACTGATGTCCTGGTGCAGCGACACCAGTGACAGAACTGCCCCAGACCTCAGAGAGGCTGGATTTCCCTGGAGGTGCTCAATTTCAGCTTAGTAGGCAGACCCTTAGGACAGCAGACAGCAAGGGGCAACATGCTGAGTGTGCTGCTTTGCTGACTGGGAGCCCCAAAAAGCTGCATGGGGACCACAGCTGCTCTTCAGAGAGCTTGAAGGACGGGCTTCAGCCGAGTGAGCAGAAGATGAGCTCTTGCAGTGCTCCTCAAGGCTAGATGAACTCGGCTTAGAGGAGAATGCAATGGGGAAGGCAACTTTCCCTGTTTTGGAGCTTCTCCAACAATTTTAATATGATGGAAGGACTCTTGATAGATTTATATGTCAGTCCTTGATCAAAGGGAACCTGTTTCTGGTGAAGCTTCCAAATGATCATTCTAAGAGAATATTTAGGTCTTTACTGAGCAATAGAAGTCTCAAGTTTGCTGGTTACCTCTGTTTTTTCTGTTTGGTGTTTATTTTTTCAGAACTGGTTCTCTAATTTTAGTGGAGTTTGTCAAGATGTTTATTTTTGTGTGCATAACAATTTCCAACATGATTTTATTGAAATCGGTGATGAAAAACTTGTGGATGTGTTTAGTGAAGTTCTGCATGTGAAAAAAGTGCTGTTTCCTTGTGCAAGAAACTTAATGCAGAGAACTCTAACCTTTCATTTTAAGTACGTTTCTTGTCTATCAAACATGAAAGTAAAAAGCTGATACAGAAAAATCTGAAGTATTCTCCCCTATGGCAAGCCACAGGGCTAGCTGGTTAGTCTGTTTTTTTCCCATTTTACATGAATCTGGGACAGGTCTTAATGTGCAGCCCACAAATTTCCCTTGATACTGGGGTCCATATTTCTGCAAATTCAAAAAAATGAGATTTGGTTAACTTTTCTGCCTAATCTTCTGTACAGCTAATAGTATGAACTCTCTTGTCCCCTTATTTCTCCCCTTTGCAGCAATGCCTAGAAAATCCTGGAGCAGTGCGCTATCAATAGCAATTGCCTGTCCTACAGCCAGGTGACTCCCTGCTCCCTTCATCTTTACCCCTATTTTCTTCTGCCTTATTTTGTATGTTCTTTGGGGCATGTGCTCTCTGTGTTTGTGTGGTGTGAGTGCAGCTGGCTCCTTCTCTGCAGCTGTATTTCACGTAGGGTTTGGTTCCACAGGCGTGTTCCTCACCAGCAAAGGCAGACCAAGCTGTGTCCTCTCAAGCTGCAGATCCCATCCCTCAGCTATGCTGAAAACTGTGAGATGGCTACATAAAGAAACATTACATGAGATACATGGCTGTAAGAGGAAAGAGGCCTGAGACAGATGAGATTACCCCTGCTTAGGGTTCTTTCGTGGACCCATGCAGATCTGCACTGAGGGTCCAGATGGCAGGACACCCATTGGACCCCCTCCCAAGCTTTTGCTATCTCTCTTTTGCTCCTAATCACTCCTTATTTTTTATGAGTATATTGACATGTTTATAATCAGCTTTTTCAAGAAGGGACAGCTGAATGACAAACCGTCAGGATACAGAATTCACACATTGCTGTGTTAGCAAACAGCATTCCAGTTTTTTCTTCTCAAAAAGCTGTTGCATAGCAGGAAATGTTGAAGCAGGATGAGGATGTAGAAAAATGTTCAGTTCAGAAGAAGCTGACAGGTACAGCCTTTAATCCTGTAGACCATCAGTCTGCTCTTAGCAGACAAAGCAATTAATCTGTACAAGAGATGCAGATATTTAGGTCAAGGTCTTTTCTCCCTGTTTACATACTCAGAGTGGTTCGGGAGGTACAGGAACAAAATGTCTGGAGCTGAAGATAGTTCATCTTGTCTCAGACACGTTGCAGACTTGTTCAAAGGGGCAGTACTTTAGTGAGGGTTTGGCAAACAGAATGGTAGCCCAGTGCCAATGCAGAGAGAAGCCAGTGGTGGTTCACATTGAAAATAAAGGATCTCCTGGGCAGAATTACACTCTTTATAATGCACCTGCATAATGGGTGCAAATCAGCCCTAGCTGCTGATAGTGGGTGCATATCTCAAGCCTGACCAGAGCTAGGTCTCTTGTATCTGCCCGGGACCACTTTACAGTTTGATCCAGAGAAGCTTAGGGTATCTCTGAGCTTCAAGGAGGCTGAGGATACCTGCTTTAGTGTTGGGTTATTTGTTCTTATGGGGACAGCCATGGCCTCAGCTCTCTGTGGCTCAGGTGAATCAGAAAGTCAGGTTCCCCTAAAGGTCTTCTGTGCCAAACTCGTAGGTCACTGAGCTCAAGAGCTGAATTTACAGCCCTGCATATCCTGTGCTCCCTCTGACTCAGAGGCATGGTTTCAGCATAAGGGGCAGTAAACAGAGTGTACTTCTAGACAAAGATGAGTGTTTGGGGTTAAGAGCTCTGAGAAGCTCTTGACATAGGAGCTTGGTGTCCTGTCTCCTGGTATGTATTTCTACAGCATCCCACATGGTGAAAACAGAAGTGGACCACACTTCGCAGGCAGGCTAAGTCCCGTGGAGCTGTGATGAGGATGCCTTGAGAAAGGGCCACCTCCTGAGGCTTGGGCACAGCTTTGAAACGTAGGTAGAAGGTAGGTAAAGAGCTCCTTAGTGATGGGAATACACAATGCAGAAGTGCAAGTACCTTGTGCAAATGCTCAGGCCTAAAAAGCTATTGCATGGGAAGTCTTGTTGCAATTTTAGATGTGTATTATTTTGGATGTATCTCCATCTTCCCTATTTCCGGGAAGTGGAATAAAGGTGCAGCATGCACTTGCTAACAGGCAAGCTTGTTCCTTTTGGGGTCAGGTGTCCTTGGACCAGCTTCTGTTTTGTATCAGAGTCAGAGGTAGTCAAGTAAAAGGCCCCAGGAACCACATGTGAGCTCTGGAGTGGCTGTGAAATAAAAGGCTTTAGAAGAAAAAGCACATCATATTTCAAAACTGACGGAAGGGGTATGGGTATGAGGGCTCTGCGGAGCTGCTTTGCTTTGTTTTCTGTTTCTGTTAAAGCAATGATGATGTGAAGGACCTGCAGGAACGTGCATGGATAGATGTGTTCTTCCAAGCTCTCTGGGGAGCTGCCTGGTTTGCGCAGGGCCGCAGCGAAGATCACAGTGCCAGTGTGTGTGCAGATGGAGATGCAGAAACATACTTGTTATTCTTGTGATGCTTCTGTCTGCTCAGAGTCAGGTGGTTGAGAGGGACATTTGCTCGCTTTCTAGCTGTGCAGGACTGGTGGGATTCCCTGGAAATGAAGCAGCTTTTAGAGAGGGGCTCCCAGCAGGGTCTGTCAGCTCAGTGGTCTGAAGGAGTGACCCTGAGACAGGATGACTGGCCTGCAGGATTTGATTTTCCTGGAATGTTTTAAAGACTGAGCTCTTAGCCTAGCTGTCCAAGAGAGATGGTCAGGGAAGTGGTGTGATGCCATCAGTGGGAATCCTTTTTATGTTCTGGGAAGGGAGGACTTTCCTTCAGGTATGGAAGGAAAATTACTTTAGCAGGGGGTTGGACTAGATGATCTTTGAAGGTCCCTTCCAACCCCAACCTTTCTATGATTACAGATTCTCTCATTATGACTTGATTTCTTTTATTTTTTTTTTTTTTTTTGCTCCTGAGGCAGCTCTAGTATTCCTGTCCCACTGCAGGAAAGCTGGAAAAAAAATTGCTTTCCCTCTGTTTCATCCCATTTGTCTGGGTCTGGTCTGTGTGCCAGCTGATGCCCATCAGTTACTGCCTCCTTTAAACAGACACAGTGGTGCTGCTTTGCATAAAAAGTAAAGCCACTGGGACAACAGCTGAACATACAACAAGTTTATAAAAAGAGGTCAGAATATGGTGTCATGTTCCCCAGACCCTCCCTGCTATTACCAGAACAAATGAGTAGACAGCAAAGAACTTGGCATTCACCTTGTCTAATAGAGGCTAAGGATTTGCAAGACTAAGATAAAAACAAACTTTCAGTGGGTGTTTGTGTGTGTGTATCTCTTTGTTAAGTATCCTGACACCTTTTGGCTGGATGGTTGCACTCAGACTTGCGGTCAATGGCTCGATGTCGAAGTGGAGAATGGTGATGAGCAGTGTTTTTCAGGGGTCAGTATTGGGACCGGTGATGTTTCACACCTTTGTGGAGACATGGACAGTGGGACTGAGTGCACCCTCAGCAAGTTTGCTGATGACACCAAGCTGTGTGGTGCAGTCAACATGCTGGAGGGAAGGGATGCCATCCAAAGGGACCTTGACAGGCATGAGACGTGGGCCCATGCAAACCTCATGAAATTTAACAAGGCCAAGTGCAAGGTCCTTCACTTGGGTCAGGGCAATCCCAAGCACAAATACAGGCTGGGTGGAGAGTGGGTAGAAAGCAGCCCTGAGGGGAAGGACTTGGGGGTGTTGGTTGATGAGAAGCTGAGCATGAGCCGGCAGTGTGCGCTTGCAGCCCAGAAAGCCAACCGTGTCCTGGGCTGCATCAAGAGAAGTGTGACCAGCAGGTTGAAGGAGGTGATTCTCCCCCTCTGCTCTGCTCTCTTGAGACCCCACCTGGAGTATTGCATCCAGCTCTGGAGTCCTCAGCACAGGAAGGACATGGACCTGTTGGAGGGAGTCCAGAGGAGGGCCACAAAGGTGATCAGAGGGCTGGAGCACCTCCCATACAACGACAGGCTGAGAGAGTTGGGGTTGTTCAGCCTGGAGAAGAGAAGGCTCCAGGGAGACCTTATAGCAGCCTTCCAGTACCTAAAGGGGGCTACAGGAGAGATGGGGAGGGACTCTTTATCAGGGAGTGTAGTGATAGGATGAGCGGTAATGGTTTTAAGGTTACAGAGGGTAGATTTAGATTGGATATTAGGAGGAAGTTTTTTATTGTGAGGGTGTGAGGCACTGGAACAGGTTGCCCAGGGAAGTTGTGGATGCCCCATCCCTGGAGGTGTTCAAGGCCAGGCTGGATGAGGCTTTGAGCAACCTGGTCTAGCAGAGGGTGTCCCATGGCAGGGGGTTGGAACCGGAAGATCTTTATAGTCCCTTTCAGCCCAACCCATTCTATGAACTCTAACCAGATGTTTTTACACAATGCTATGTGTAAAGTTACTGCCAGATCTGGCTGCAGTCAACGTAACTAGACGTGGCACTTTGCATTGCAGCTACTTGCTTCAGTGGTGCCCCAGGTCTCAGTGCAGTTTCAGGGGGATTCAAAAAAGAAATGAAATATCTAAACTACGTGCTTAGGTTTTGATTTAGGCATGTGGTTGTAGATCCTTTTTCAAAATTCTTCAGGCTGCTGCAGTTTACTTTCTTGTACTAATCCCCACTGGGGGGATGTTTTCTTTTTTAAAGATGTCTTTGAATAGAGACTAGGAGAATAAGGAATGGGCAGAGATTCTCGTAGTCTGACTTAGTTTCTGAAATGCAGTAGAGGATTGTGCTTCTGCAACTTGAGAGTGAAAGAGGAAAAAGATTCCATCTCCCTTTATTTGTTCTTAAAGGACTATTTTAATCAAACAATCACAAGGTTGCTACAAAGCCATGCTCTCCAAATGTTTTATGGGCTGGAAAAATTTGTTGCAGGCAATACTGTGCTTTGCTTTTCCTCCTTATCCCGGCTTGGACTGCAGTGACCATGGCGTTTTGTGCCTGCAAATGGGTCTGCACCATCCTGTGGCCAGCCTGTTCTATCTGCAAAGCCCCAGCTGGGGGGAGTCAGTGCTAAATTGTGATGGTTAACTGCAGTTTTGACAATGCAAATGTGCAGCCTACTCCAACTCTCCCACAACCCTGCCCTATGGAAACTGATAGGACAGCCAAGCATTTTCCTCTTCTGCTGAAACTCTGGACTATTTATACAGTTAGGTTTTAGGATCTCTCAATACCAGAACACTTCAATATAGGTTTGGTGGGAGTCAGAGATCTCTGCCACTTAACACAGAAAAGGCTATGTCTTTCCACCAGTGACATGTCCTGATGCTGTCCAGAACATCGACTAAGACTGTGTCCACCACTGGCACCTCTCCCATGTGCCTAGACAGCTGGGTGTAGAGAAACCATGGTTCTTCTGGTCAAAAAAGAGGGGATTTCTTTTCAGCAGCTTGACTATGGTAGATGATATAGCAGTATTCCTTACAGTTGGCCCTCCCCTTAGATCCCTGCTATGTAGAAAGGCATGCCAAATTCAGGCTTTTCCTATATAGTACAGTAAGCTTATAAAGGTTGGGTGTTGCTTGATTAGCTGTCTGCAGAAGACCTTAGAGAAAGCAGAGAAAGGTGGGGAAGGGAGGCACTGGTTTATAGACCCTAGAGAAAAAAAATAATTTGGAAGAGGAACCAGCAGAGAAATTGTTTCACATAGTGATAGTATTGAGGTTCCTGTGCTGGGAGAATATGAAAAAGCAAAATAGGCCTGGGTAGGAGGAATGATGACAAGAACAGTAAGAGTAGAAAAGTGTGTTTAAAGAACGTAGCCGCAGAGGCTCCCTCAAAAATTGATCAGCAATGGCGAGCCGCTGAGGTGGAAAGATCTAAAATGTTGTCCTAAGTGTAATAGGCACTCTGTGCTTGAAAAGCTGCAAGTCAGAGATTGGAAAGGAGGAAGCTGTTGATCAGGGCATGAAGAGCAATGCTGAACATATCACCAGTCTTTTCTAGCTCAACATGGAGTGAAAAAGAGGGGGGTGTAGGGGCTGAAAAGGAGATGGACTTGAAAACTGAGAGTCAGAGACAGGAATGAAACTTGCGTAGCTGGGAAGGTAGAAATAGCAAAACAATGCAAATGGCTGATGAGGGGTGCCCAAGGGTCAAGCATGGGATCATGGAAAGAATCAGATTGGAAGGGATCTCTGGAGCCATGTAGTCCAACCTACTGATCTAACCAGGCTTAAATTCAAAGTTAGAGCAAGATGCTCAGTGCTTTGTCCAAATAACTTATTTTTTTTTAATTTTTTTTTTTCAGAAGTTGGGATACCCTAACTTCTGTGGGCATTTCTCCACTAACCTTGATACAGAACAAGGAGGTCTGTTTTGCTAGTGCTTACTATCAGTAAAAAAACTTCTTCCATGGAGGCCTTTGTATTACCTGTTCCTGAAGCTCAGAGGAAGCACGTTCTGTTATGTTGCTATATATCCTAGAGGGTGGCTAGCATTGGGCATTGTGAAAATGTTCCTGTTCTCTTGTCTGAAGACTAGAATGGCATGTAATAACTTGATGTTAGCTACCTACATTGAAGTCATCCTTAACCAATGTTAAGCGAAAAACAAATGTTAAGTGTTTATTTATAAAACTTAAACAATGAAGGTGTTAATGCTAGAAGAAAGAAACCATATTTGATATACTTCCCAAATTCAAACCTGAAGGATTTCTGTCTTCTTATCTTAGAAGTGTTTACTTCACCCATGTAGCCATGGACCACTTGAGTTCTGAGTTTTCCTTTTGATGATAGAACCATGAAGAACAGTGCTAACTTTTATGCCCCAAATCTTATTTGGGACTTGCTTTGCTCCTCATTGCAATAATCTCCCTCCTTTTACTCACTGGACTTTTATCTTTTTGATTTTCCTAACTTTTAATACTTGTTCCTCCGTGTCTCTTCATGCCTCGGGAAATGGTGATGTCCTGTTCTTATGCCAGGACTAGGCATCTCCTTCCCTTGACAGAACCATTATGAATATGAAATTTTTCCATATGCTGAACCTTCTAGTCCATATAAATACAAATACACATGTGCTTCACAGGTACAAGTAAAATTAAAGTGTGCATCTTGCTAATGGCTTTTGACTGAGAGAGTTGATTTCCATTACATCTATGTTGATAGTGGATATAAGGTAACTAACTCACATTTCAGACTTTAAGGGGTATAAGGCAGTGTAGGAACTCAGGAAGTTTCTTTAACATACTAAGAGATGGAAAAGCAGAGACATTGCAAGAACAGGTTATAGGGAAGAACTTGGTGAATAGAAACTACAACTTCAGCACAGGAAGGACATGGACCTATTGGAGCAGGTCCAGAGGAGGGCCACAAAAATGATCAAAGGCCTGGAACACCTCTCCTATGAGGACAGGCTGAGAGAGCTGGGGTTGTTCAGCCTGGAGAAGAGAAGACTCCAAGGAGACCCGATTGTGGCCTTCTAGTACCTAAAGGGGGCTTAAAAGAAAGATGGGCATAAACTTTTTAACAGGGCCTGTAGCAATAGGACAAGGGGTAATGGTTTTAAATTAAAAGAGGAGAAGTTTAGACAAGATGCAAGGAAGAAATATTTCATGCTTAGGGTGGTGAAACACTGGAACAGGTTACCCAGGGAGGTGGCAGATGCCCTGTCCCTGGAAGCATTCAAGGTCAGGTTGGATGGGGCTCTGGGCAACCTGATCTAGTGGAAGATGTCCCTGCTTACTGCAGGGGGTTGGACTAGATGACCTCCATGGTCCTTTCCAACTCAAAACTATTCTATGATTCTTTATCAGTAGAGCATGACAGCAGAGAGTGGAGACTAATAGTGATCAGTTAAATGACATGATCCCCGTAGGAACAATTAAAGTAAACTTCTAGCAGAGATTATTTAATATAGGCTAGAAAAACAGCAATCAGTCTGAGTGAGAGCAAGATGCTGGTGTGCATACAGGATGAAGAGAATTTTTGAAAAAGAATACAGGAAGTGAGCTGCATAGGTGCATTGGGTTTATACCCCCCCAGCGGCCCTCCCAGTGCTGAGTGTGACCCTGGCAGTCAGCAGGGTGTGTAACACATCTGGGGAGGGGGTGGAGCCGGGACAGCTGACCCGGATTGGCTGTTCCAGACCATGTGACCTCAGCTCAGCCATAACAGCCAAGGGCAGGGAGGAGGAGGGGGACATTTTGTTGCTGTGTTTGTCTCCAGGAGGAGCTGCTGCACATCCTGAAGCTCTGCTTTCCCGGGAAGTGGAAGGACATCGTTTACTGAGGGGAAGCAGAGAATAACATCTGTGTTTACCTTTTGTTTCTGTGTGTGGCCTTGGCCTTTGCTTTAATTAAACTGCTTTTATCTTGACCCACGAGTTTTCCATCTTATTCTCCCCCTTTATTTTGCTGAAGGGGGAGTGATAGAGGGACCTGGTGGGCACCTGGCATCCAGCCAAGGTTAACCCACCACAATAGGTAAGTCTCCTGAGCAGAGCTCAGACACGCTCCATATAAAGTGAACAGCAAAGAGTACGTTTGGGGAACCATGTGCCAGAAATTAATGTCAGGCAGCTGTCACTGCATACCGAAAGTGTTCTGAATTATACCAAGTATTCTCCTGCCATAGCATAGGAAATACTGGGTGTATGGGGAGCTATCCCAAACACTTACATATGAGATATTTAGAGTGATAACATTTTCCATACATTACAAGATTTTCAGTTTTACCAGAATCTGGAAGAGTTTTAGTCTCAGAATTCCAGTTCAGTTATGTTATACCTGTAAATATCACAGAAACAGTTACCATTTGCAAAGGGAAAAGGGTAAAGATTTGTCTAGAAATACTGAAGAAGATTAATAGTTACTGTCTCTAGTGTGCTTTGTTTTGTGTATTCTTCTTGCTGCTACAATTAAGGATTTCTTGTCATTATCACTTTCTGTGTGTCACTATGGTTTTCCATAATTTATTGGGGAGAAAAGAGAGAAAGACATTTCATTCATCATTGCAAATCCCTTTTATGCGTGTTAATGCGCTTCCCATGAAGTGATTACACTGACAACAGCAGCATTTGGACTCTCATTTATTATGCAAATAACTTGCCCTGTATTAACTAACATACGTCCTCCTGGGTCAGAATCAGAATTGCATGGCTTTGTCCAAACTGCTCTGAAAGGCCATACCTGACATCTCAAGTGGCCACATATGAATCATTTTCCTTCCCCTGCCCACCTCCTCACCGGGTATTTGCTACAGAGATGCTTATTGACTGCAGATAGCTTGTTCCTGTGCCTGCTGGTGCTCTCAGCCACAAGCTAGGTATGGATTTCTAGGCTGAGCCACCTCACCTGACTTTAAAAGATATTGATGTTGATGCCTAAATCTTGGGTCAACAGCAAAACTCTCTAAATAGTTCTCAGAGACACACAAGGGACTTTATAGTGTTATTTACTTGACTGACTTCATTTTGTACAAAATATTCCATATGTTTCCTGTCAGACGGTTACAAAATTAAGACTTTTTCTTAGACAAGATTTTGAAGCCTCATCTTCATTCACATTCATTTTACCTTTGAGAATGCCAGCTGTTCTTCTTTTGAAATCTTGTCCTCTCCTTGCTTCTGTGATGCTCCTCCTTCCTGAGTTTTCTGCATTTCTAATCACATTGTGCACGTCCTTGAGTGAGTTTTCCTTCCTTCCTCCCTTCTGATAGACTCCATAAGGCTCTGTCCTTGTTCCTCTTTTCTCCTTGTATTGATGTACTCTCATCCAAAAATACAAAATTAATTATCATTGGTGTGCAGACAAGCTACAAGTCAAACTCTCAATTCCAGACTTATTTCCTTATGACAGTTTAAAATAATGGTTCTTGCCTATCTGGCAGACACAACTCATTGTGGCTGAGACAAAGTTTGTTAGCCTTTCTCCAGCTGTAGTCTCCAGCTGTAGGTTTTTATGGCTTGCTTGCTGCAACATTTAGTTTCCTTTGGCCTCAGCAATGTAATCTTACCATATTTATATCTGGTTAGATACCTACATCTAGTGTGCTACTACAGAGGTTATCTTCCCAGCTTCTCACTTTCGCTGTCTTGCCACACTCTATGTTCCTCCACTGACCCTCTCTTTGTCACATCGTTCTCAAAGTCTTTGGGATGTATCGCAAGCCAATGTTAAGTGAAAGATAAAGGAGGTTATAAGAAGTCCTTCAAGTGAAAAAAAAGATAAAAATTGGTGTACATGATGCAACAGCCAGCAATACCAGCTTTCTGCATCTAAGACTTCCAGGGATGCTCCTCTTCTTGCCCTGTGGGTGTGGGGGCGTGTGTGTGTGCGTGCGCGTGCAGAGTGACAGGCTCCAGCAGGCTCATCTGATCCCTGCTATACTTCAGACCACTTCTTATGGCTTTGTCCTTTTATGGGCACTGAAGTGTTCTTTCAGTACTGCCCTCCTCATGCTTCTTTTCTTTACACCTTCCCAGGAACTACTCTCACACTGAGAAAATGCCTGTATCTCATTTGCTTTCCCACTAAACAGGGAGAGAGCTCTACTCTTAGTGCTCCGATGCACCCACTCCTGCAGAAGCAGCTCTCGTGCTTTATAACTGGTAGGGACCCCCAGCCGGTGAGGGTGCAGGTGCAGCACGCGTCATTTCAGGGTGTGCTGCGCTGCTTGGCCTGGTGCTCACACGTGCACTATCTGCACTTGGTGCAGGAGGTAAGTAAGACTCCAAAAAGTTTTACGGATGGCTTTCAAGTTCTGCTGGAGATGGACCTCGCTGTTCTCAAGATAAGAGCCACACCTGCATCAGTGTTACTTTTTCTGGGCTGAACCTAGGAGAAAAGAAAATCCTAGTTTTGAACTGTGAAATAAGCAACTTTCCCTGGAGTCACCCTGATTCACCAGAATATTGTGAATACTGGAATACTGCTGTGGTTAAGAGTTGACAGAATCATCATAGAATCACAGAATGGTTAGGGTTGGAAGTTACCTTTAAGATCACGTAGTTCCAACCCCCTGCCACGGGCAGGGACACCCTCCACTAGACCAGGTTGCTCAAAGCCTCATCCAGCCTGGCCTTGAGCACCTCCAGGGATGGGGCATCCACAGCTTCCCTGAGAAACCTGTTCCAGTGCCTCACCACCCTTGCAATAAAAAACTTCCTCCTAATATCTAATCTAAATCTACCCTCTTTCAACTTAAAACTGTTACCCCTTATCCTATCACTGCACTCCCTGATAAAGAGTGCGTCCCCATTCCTCCTGTAGTGCCCTTTAAGTACTGGACGGCTGCTAATAGGTCTCCCTGGAGCCTTCTCCAGGCTGAACAACCCCAACTTTCTCAGCCTGTCCTCATAGGGGAGGTGCTCCAGTCCTCTCATCACCTTTGTGGCTCTCCTCTGAACTTGCGCCAACAGGTCCATGTCCTTCTTATGTTGGGGGCCCCACATCTGAACACAGTACTCCAGGTGGGGTCTCATGAGAGCAGAGCAGAGGGGGAGAATCATCTCCCTTGACCAGCTGCTAATGCTTCTTTTGATGCAGCCCAGGACACGGTTGGCTTTCTGGGCTGCAAGCGCACATTGCTCAGTCATAGATAGCTGAGCTAATGTAACCAGGGATGAGAGTCGTAAGTAAAACCTTGGTCTGCAGGGAAAATTAAGAACTTTCACAAAAAATAATTTTTTTTTCTTTGTTCAAAGGAAGATGAGGTTTAAGGTGTACTGTTGTACTTTTGCACTTGCAGCAAGCCACTACTGGGATGTAAATATAGTAAAATTATTAAAAACTTTGCAATGATTTTAAATTGTTTTAAAGGTAGCCTTGTTTAAATTAGTCTAACCTGTGACTTTGACATAATATCAAGTATCAGGCATTGTGTGAGCTGACTCTCAAAAGTAGACATTTTTCCTGTCAACCATAGCTGTGGCTTTGAAGAGCTGAGGATAACGCAAGGAGGAAGCTAGAGACAATCCAGTGGGATTTCTTGTCCTGTCTGTTTCTTCTTCCCTTTGCTTCCAGTATATAGAGTGTGCTAAGCATTTTATTTTAGGCCTTTATCTGAAAGTCTCCTGGGGAATTGATGGAGAGTTGCCCCTCTGACTTCTGTGAGCTCTGGATCAGGCTCTGAGGAAGGTGCCTCAGCCCTGCGGGGCTGGATGCGCCGGGTCTGGTGTCATGTGAGAGAGGCGTGGAGGTGCTCGTAGGTCTGAAGGCAACAGGACCACACTGTAGGCAACCCCTCCATATAAGCAGCTTTATGGAGGTTCATCTGGTAACTGACTGGATCAGGGACACAGAGACAGCTCTCTGATATGAAACTTGTCTCTCCCCTTAAGCAGGCTATGCTTATGCTTTACCATTACAAAACAGCAACCCCAATGACAGCAGTAGTTTTTCCTTTGATATTACAAAAGCAAAGGCAAAAAAATTTCCAATTCACAAGTAAATAAGATGGGGAGATGTGTCATTGCAATATTAGTGATTAAGTTTCTCCTTCAAATGCAGAAATGCTTTGTGTCGTCAATAACACGATGGCAAGCTTACCTTTGTTGTAAAACTAATGCCCTTTATCTAAAACATGAAAAGAAAATCAATCTTCTATCACAACAATCAATGATATTGATGTATTTATTCTTAGCTATGTCTTTGTCTTGTATTCCTACTGAAATTTAAATTAAAAGGAAAACTACTGAGCCAAAGCATAAGGCAGTAGAATCAATTAGTGTGAAGTATATATTTTTGTAAATTATTTTGTGCTTCTTCATGTGATTTCTTGTTCAGAATCTAGATCAAAACTGAAATAGTGATTCTAAGGCCTAGACAGAGTTTAGAAATTATTATTAAAAATAGCTCATAGTCTGTTGCTGAGCCATCCTGTCTCCTCGGCTAGTTCATCTTTGATACCTTGTGCAGAGCAGAAGATGGAGAAGCATGTTTCTTATCACATTCAGCTGCTCAAACACACATTAGTCCTTAATGTCAGACTTCTCATACCCTTCGATGAGTTCAAAGTATAAACTTTCAACCAAGGAACTGCTAAAGCATTCATCTCAGGGAGGCAGCGTCCTTTACAGTGTGCTGCAGCACTCCTCGGCAATCATTCAAGCTGCAATCTGACAATATCTAAAGCTCTGTTAGAACAATTACTGTGAATCCTGCACTCCTGCTATTGGAAGGCAAATCCTGCCTTCAGTTTTCCATTTTCAAAGCTCCACAGCTTTTCACACTGCCTTATTCTTGAAGATGGCAAGGATAAGAAACAGAGAAGAGGTTACTCATTCTTTTTTTCTCCCCTTGCCTCTTGCTAAGTTTCCAAAAGTGATTTGCACAGCATATAGTCTTGATACATTCTTTTCTTCCTAAATCTAACAACACAAGTCTGCTGTTTTTCTTCCTTTCCTAATCAATCTTCTGGTCACAACATCCCTCTCTGAGGCCTTGTTTGTGTGTGCTGTCCAACTTTTCACCTTTGTTAATGTATGTGTTTCTTCTCTCTGGCCTCGTGGCCTCTAAAGTCTCATCCACATCAGATTTCCTAGTGTACCAATACTGAAATAATCCCTTGACTAACAAGTAATGCTATTCCTGAGCCACTTGAAAATCCCAATACTTTGTATTTCCCATTCAAATATTCTCTTCAGATTGTTTGCTCCTCACTGCAGGATATTATACAATCTTCTGCATATCTGCATTTTTTTACTTCTAACCATCTCCTTTTATGGCTCTTTTCTAATCAAGCGCTGGCTTTTACAAAGAGATTGGCCATGCTGAGGACAGCTCCACGTGAAGGAATTATGTGAGATGTGAACTCTTGAGCCTCAAAGAACAGGCCGTCTCACCATCAGGTCTGCACGCCTCCGGGGGTGGATTACTCACAAGCCTTGACACTGGCCAAATGCTGCTCACTTTTTGGATGAGTCCTTGAACCCTCTCTCTGGCTTAGGTATCCACAGAGGAGCAAACATGACCAAAGACCTGACTTCCACAGGGCTTAAAGGAATTGCTCTTAGAATTTATTGATTAAGCTTTAAATCCACATGAATTTTCTGAGAGCAATTTTTGGTTCCTGAAAAGTAGATTCTTTTTAGGCATCTCAGGCTGGGAAATTTTGACATAAAGCCCTTCGGTAAATAGCCTGTCTGGTAACTAGCCTGATGCTGGTTTTAATTTACCGTAAGAACCAGTTTCTAGCATGACCCTTTGCTTGAAGGGTTACGCCCTTCAAGAGAGCATGGTTCCTTTGAAGAATGCTTCCTATCTCTTTTTTTATTTATTGTTACCATAATGATTTCTGCTGTGTGTACTCACTTTGCATCTCACTTTCCTCACTCTGTATCCCATAATTTGAGGAAGGATCAGAGGATGTTTTATTTAGAGTTCATCCCCACCTCTCACCAGGCCACCAGAATGAGAAGATACATTCCATCTGGCCTAACTGTTTAGTTCCCCGTCTTCCTTCAGATTGCTTCCTCTCAAATTGCCTTGAAGTTAAATTACTGCAAAGATGCTGTAAACTAGCTTCTATATTCGGAGCATAAGAAACATTTTTGAGTCCTCCAACCAGTCTACTATATTTTTTTAATTAACAAGAAATGTATTAGACTCTCCTCCAGTATCAGTGGTCTTTGCTCTGGCCTTTGTGAACTGGGATTTGCAGAGAGAGCCTCAGACGGAGCATTAAAAGGCATCTGGTTCTGGCAGGAGGTTTGGTTTAAAACCTTCTAAAGCACTGGCAAGAGAGGGCTGTCACCTGCAGCTTTTAACACTGCATCTGGGCCTGTGGGCAGTGCCTATTACAAGCTTCCACGGTGGAGGCCAGAGGAAGCCTGGTCACCGGCTGAGGTTCCTCCCTGGCTGAGTGCAGCCATCACTTCTGGTGCTACCTAAGATAGCAGAGGGATGCAGGAATCCTGCCCCTGGGCTCGACTTGGTTTCACAGTTATGCAGAGCAGAGGAAAACTGTTACTGTACTTTCCCCTCTGCTTCCTCAAAAAGTAATGTGTTCTCCTTCTCATCTAGATTAATTTAAGCCTCAGACAAAGAAACAAAGTTTCTAAGGGAGTCAGACCATCACTTGTCTGTATTCAATTAAAATTAAATTAAGAGAGACTGAAATGCATACCATATCACCTTATTCTGCATTGCAAACATGTTCAGTGAAAGCAGTGATTTACCATACCAGTCATTACAGCTGAACCTTTCCTTGCATGAATTGTTCTTATGCCAGGGTACAGGAGGCACATTTTTGAATATGGGCTTGAGTTTTGTTTCTGTTTTTTACCAGAAAAGATCTCTAACCCTTCTTTCTGAGGCAGTACTATTAAGAACATGCTGAAAAAAAGTGTGGGTCTTAGGCTGTATGTGGCAAGGATGTAAATCAGAAGGCAATCTGCAGTGAAACACATTCACACCAATTCCTTTTAATGAAGCAATGCTGATTATGAAGATTTAATTTATCTGTATGCTTTGAGTTAGAGGAATTACTGTGATTAATCTCTCTCTGTTGGTATCTCACATATTAAATAAACACAATTCTGCAATCTAGAGCATTGTTCCTGTTCTCTCTCATTTCTGTTATAAAACCTGAAACACACAGAGCCAGCTTGCAGGTCACAGTTACATTTATCACACTAGAAGGAGCATTCTTAGGATGGCTAGAGCTCTTGCCTCACCCCTGCTCTTTCCAAATCTCTCAATCTTCTTGCCCAGGCCAACATGCCAGCTAGTCTCCTGGGGGGAAGAGGCAGGAGAAAATACAGGGGCAGAAATCGCTTCTCACCCATCTACCCTGTATGTGCTTGTTTTATAAGGCATAAGGGCCTTATAATAAGGCTTTACTCCTGTGTGACCAGGCAGGATACTCTGCAGGGTTGTCTGTATCTCTGCCTGTGTCAGCAGCTCTCTAGGATGCTTTTGACAGGCAGGGTGAGAGCTTGAAACCACATCATGGAGAAATATCAAGTGGATCTGGACTATGAAAGATGCTATGTTTAGTCTCTCCCACTCTGAAACTCCTAGGACAGAAGAGGACAAAGCACACACTAAAAGAAATCCAAGGTCCTCCCACCCTATGGTCTCTTTTCCAACTCGGTGGTATCCAGCACTGTGCATATGACTGAAGATATGCTTGCCTGATGCTGGCTGTGTGTTTGCAGTAATGGGGGCCTGGAGGGGCATTTGTGCTTGAAAATTAGGTGAGCGGCAGACGAGCTGGTAGTGTTATGCTCCTCAGAGGGTTTGCTGTCAAGAACAGTGACAAAGACGATGGCTTGGGATGTCAGGCACGTTACTCAGTATTTACAGCTATTTCTGGGTCAAGAGCTGAGACAAGAATTGGATATGAAATTATTCTTCCTCCTTAACACAGTACTATAAAATAAAGAAAAATGAAAAGCAATTTCTGGAATTGTGGGGTGAAAACTGTAGAAAAGTAAATTGTTCAAGTTGCTGCCAAAAGAGACAATTATGGACACTCCCTGTAGCACTCAAATTCTCTTTCTAATTATCATTACAGTGCTGTAGTGCCTTGGAGCCCTTTCCATGGAGAAAGACCTCACTGGTCTCAACAACTTTTTTTCCATGAGTGTTCTCCATTTCATTAAAGACATGCTCCCATCTCCGTGTGTTTTTTGATTCTCTATTACAATGAAAAGAGGAGACTCTCCTATGATACCCCACATCCAGACTCCAGCTGGGAGTGCTGCAGCAGCTTCCTTAGTTTGCTGGGTGCTGCCCACGTCAGCGTGCATGGACTGAGCAACAGTGTGTACAGAGTGCCTAAGGTATTGCTGCTCTTGTAACTAATGGGCCGATACAACTGCCTGTGGGACTAGGCTAGAACCTGGCTTCTGGAACTGACACACCTTTCAAAAGCCAAAACATGTTTTAATCTCACTTTAAAAACAAAGCCAACCCATTGCACTGCATTGAAGCTCTGCCTAAGATTGTTCAAATTATTATAACTGCATTGGTCTGATGCATAGGGACTGAGAAACGAAAGCCTCAGGTTTTTAATTTTGCCCCAGCCAAGTGATCTGAGTCAGTATCCATCTCTCATTTTGAAAGTAGCTGATCTGAAGCTCACTGGCATGTGGACCTCTAGACCTCTTCAAGTTGAGCAGGCACCAGAAAAGCCTTGCCCATTTCTCTCAAACAAATGATTCCTAAAAAGGTGTGTTACCAGACTCAGCAAATCAAGGATGGGATGGGTGTTATCACTGCTGCGAGCTTCCCGTCTGATATGTCTTTGTTTTCAACTTATTGAAGGAAAAAAAACACATGTAAAGCCCCACAAGAAATGAACTGAATGAGTTATCATTTCACATGTGTAACAGCTTCCTCACAAAACATTTATTAGTAATAGTTGTCACTAGAGAATTTTGTGGATGAATGATTCTCTTTATTACAGTCATGAAGCTGGGGTGGGGAGAGGGAAAATGGATGTTTCTAAACCCCATCCCCCTGGTCTGCTGAACTACAGCTGAAGAGATCACTTGTTTCCAAAGTAGTGGAGCGAATTAACAAAATAACTATCGCTCAGGGGCAGACAACACCCAATTTGCTACTGAATATGGATCAATGGGTGACTCATTCTCTGATCCACCACAGCATCCTCATTTATTTTCATTGCAAGCTGAGCTCTCCTGTCCAAGGCAGGCTGTCCAGGATCCTCAGCATCACAGGGGCTCTTTTGTTGCTGCCAGGAACAAAATTTTTGATGGACAGTAGAAAGTTGTCCAGTTTTTCAAAGCAGGTGCTCACTGCACAATTCAGGCATGAGCTACTAATAATGTAGTAGCAATGCATTGCTACTGCATTGATTTTTGGGCAAGGTGTTCTATCATTTATGGCACTGAGTTTAGACACTGTTGCTTTAATTTTACCCTGAGTAAACATAGTGAAATTTCTATGAAAGAAATAAGCTTTTCCCCATAATTGCATCATTTGTTGTTTTTATCCCCCTGCAATTTCTCCAAAGACTGATATTTTTATTTCTTAGAGAAGTCATTGAAAATTCCCATCCCAGTCTAAGTAATCCCTCAGAACTCAATGTAAATGACTGCTCAGAAATACCAATGGCAACTGAAAACCCAGAGGTTTTAAAAATTAACAGAATGAGAATTAACTGAAACAAAGTACATTTTGACTTGGGTGTACCCCCTCTCTGTCCTCTCCCCAGCATCCTATTGTGCTTCTTTAGTATGAAGACTTCAGAACGCGTTGTTAAAAACTGAGGTAAGAAACTCTTTCCAGTGGCACTGAAGAAAAAAAAAAAAATCCTATTCTCAAAGTGAAGAACCCCTTTTCCCTAGTGAAACATTGCCTTTCGCTTAAAGAAAACTGCACAAGATCACATTGAGTGGAGAGGATTTTTTTCCAACCTTTTTCAGATAAAAGTAAAATATCAAACAGAGTGCTGAAGGCAAGCCGTGAAGGCTAGCAGCGTGGAGGTTTATAACACAGGTCAGTTGGACAGTCACCAGCTTCTTTCAGAGAAAGTGTAAAATGTGCCATTAAATGGGAAATAATAACTCAGTCTGCAAGGTCAGCATCTCCCTGTAGGA
Organism: Pterocles gutturalis; assembly: GCF_000699245.1. Classification (NCBI taxonomy): domain Eukaryota; kingdom Metazoa; phylum Chordata; class Aves; order Pterocliformes; family Pteroclidae; genus Pterocles; species Pterocles gutturalis. The sequence goes on from NW_010146058.1 coordinate 21,384, forward strand.
GTTCAGCAAGGATCAGTATTTCTGAAGCATTGTTGTTTTATTAGTGCATTTAATTTTGGCACTGAGAATGAGACGACTGAACAGAAGTGCCCAGCTGACCATTAAAAGTGGAATACCAAGGACATGCTCACTGGACATTTCCAGGCTCTCAGACATACTAATATATGGAAAAAAAATAGGACTAAACTTTCAGTTTTGTCTGGTTCTTCAGAGAAAATCCTTTTCTCGGTCAAGGACTGGAAATAAGATTAAATTATGTCATGCTGACTTCAAAATTCAAGCCAGCTCTCAAAAAACCCAACAGCAGGATGATCATATTTATAAAGTGGCTTTTTAGTTTTTATTGTTCTTCAGTTTTTGAGATTCTAGAGTGTATTTGCATCATGGCTTCTCTCACAGAAACAGGAGCACTGGAAATGTGTTTTTAAATGAGAATTTGCAGTACTGCCTTATTCATGATGTGGAGGGTTACAGATATCAAGAATAACACCAAATGCTGCAAAGACTCACACCCTGCTTTGAGTTCTCTTCTTTGCAGGTACCTTCCTGCAGTAGAAAACACATTCCCTGTTCTCATTCCTGTACTGGAGGAAAAAATTGTCCACGGCTGTCGCTATCCACACTCTGCCACAGTTGCCAGGCTTCCTGTTCTTATGCAGCTCTTCCAAACACTTCCTAACCTGATTCAGTCGCAACTAGTCAGGTCAGCTCATCACTATATTGGACTATCAATTTGCTGTTTAGATTTAATATAAATCCATGAAGCCAATATGCCTGGCTGTGTGCTGAGCGAATCAGGGAGCACCCACCTGAGATACCCTGCTGGCTGCCTGGAGTAAGTGGTAACACTGGGGTGGAAGAAACCACTTTGTCGGTAAGAAGAGCACATCACAATCGGAGAAGAGGTTTTCCTTACTCGGCCAAACATGTGCTTTTCTTGCTTCACCTCTCTCAGGCAGTGTATTTTGCTGCATATAGCTAAAGATTGAGCATAGCATTAGTCAGTTGTGCTGGAACGCCTTTTGTATCCATGCATGTGCTTTGTAAGTGGCTCCCCAAAGGGGGTTCACGTGCTGCTTTTCCAAACGGTGCCCGTGAATCTGTGTCAGTTATCATTCTCTACCTAGGGGTGATCTACAACAGGTTTTTCTTGAGACATTGTTAACTGATGCAGCATCAACTGAACAAAGATGCAAATGCAATTTACACTTTTAATACTGCCATGGAGATGATGATTAAGTTACCGTTATCACTTTGAAAACATACTGTCCCATGCAAATAGCTAACAAATTACCCAAGCACTTCACTCAGACCTTTACCTAAATAATGTTATTACTTGGCAATTCTGAATGCATTTGGTGTCAGACACGTTAATAATGCTGTGACCTCATCCCAAAGAAATTACGTCTCAGATAAAACATTTGCTTCACCTGAGATACCCTGGCAAACACCGCTGGCCAACTGCAGCTTGTGAGTGCTTGAACGTGCCCATTATTGATTTCCCTCTTCCCACCCAGGCACATCCCTGGCAGCTGGCCCCCTGCCACTGCAGAAGCCCCAGGCTGGCAGGGACGCTCCGAACTGGCTGCCAACGGGGTCGAGAGCAGGGGGGAGATGGCCCGCAGGTGGCTCACGGCAACGCGGGCCGGCGGGTGCTGCGGGGCAG
>NW_010146059.1:0-32056 GCF_000699245.1 Pterocles gutturalis
CTCTGGTGGACGTGGGACATCCCTGGTGCCCCCCTTCTGAAAGTCTAACAAAACCCCTAAAAACAGTGAATTTAATTTTCTGCTGCAAAGCTACAGCTCACTGAATTTGCAAAGTGAAAAGTCAGCAGACTTCTGGCTGGGGGGGTGTTTTGCTCGCAGCACGGGGACCAGCAGGGCAGCAGCAGTACAACTCCTGTGAAAAAAGCAGCACACCCTAGCTGCCTGTTGCCCCGTGGAGGTGCCTTTGGGAGACTCTGTCCACATTTTGCCTGAAATTCTGATAAGTTTTCTTGGGGAATTAATGTTATTCTCACCCCTTAATTAGAGCTGAATGAGAGAGTGCCAGCTTCGCTAGGGTAAGGCCGCGAAGTCTTAATGCAGCTTGATTCAATTCTGTAGTTGTGGCAGTCCACTTAAACAGGATAGAGAAAATAAACCTGCTGGAGCGTTCCTGACAGCCTCCGTTCAGCCACCTCCTGCAGCCCACCTGTCCCTGCAGCACCCCGTGGTGCCAGCTCTGTTCACGGGGAGCTGCTGCACGGGATTTTGCAAAGAGGCTGCAGCTTTGCAGTCTTGCTAAAAAATTCATTCACTGCCTACACACACTGAGGAATAACAGCACACTCGGGTAAGTGTGGATGGGATTCTTTTCCTTAGCACAGCTGCAGTTTCACACCCTCAGTTCAGGGCCTTTGCAGAAGCAAGCAGATTTTTTTTTTTGAGAACAGAGGGAGGTGATGCTCCTCCCACAGCCCTGGCTTTGCAAAAAAGCAGGAGAGAGATTCAGGGAGGAAAGAAGGTAGGCAGGCCTGAACTGGCAGAACAGTTTAGGGAAACAGTGTGATGTGGCAGTCCCCAAGCACTTGTCCGTGCAGCAGTGGGCAGGGGGTCCCATCACAGCACTGCACATTCGCTGTGTGTGGGGGGAAGATGTGTGCGAGAGGCTCTGTACAGCACATCCTACAAATGGTTTTCTCACTGCAAGGGCTGCTTGGCCCCACGGCTCCTTTTGCCCAGTCAGGGAGACGTACCAACACCCTCCCAGAGAAGAGCTTTTCTGCCCTGTTATGGTTGAGCTCAGCCTCTGTCCCTGAAACATTTGTGTGCCTGGCCACAGAGACACTTCTGAACACTGAAGGAAGCTCATGTACCCAAGATTGTTCACATCAGCCGCATGTGACACAGGGGATGAGAGCACAGGTCACCCCCCGGGGCTGGCAGCTGGGTCACCAGGTTTCTCTTTTTACCAGGGCAGCATAAGATGATGATTAGGGGAGTTTTTCCAAATTAAAAGAATTAACTTACAGGAGAACTCAAAATGTAACACAAGCTACCAGCTGCATTATATCGCTTTCCTGACACCGGAGTCAGCCAGAGAAGAGCAAGGACCCAACACTTGTATCAGTTATGTCCAGACTAAAGACCAAGCCCGATAGTTACAACCTGTGAGCTGTCCCCATGAAGTGCTTCCCACCGCTGGGGACCTGAACACAAGAGATGCTCCAAACTTAAACTGAAAAGAGCCTGACTCACCCCCAGAAGCACTGTCCCTGAATCCAACCTGAGGTTCAAGTGAAATCTTCCCTTTTAAAATTCAGAAGTCCTGATTTGGCTCACCTAAACTACACCTGCGTCTGTCAGCAGTCATTCTACTCTCAGAAGTGATATTATACCTGTGGGGAAGAGAGTGAGATTCAAATCAGTCCCACAGAGCAGTAATTAAGAAACAGGCACTATTCCTATTTACACTTTATAAACTCTAAGGGTTGGCTGTCTCTGTGCTTTCTGATGGATCCCATCCCCTCTCCCTTCACTACACTTGCCAAACACTGCAGCTCTCAGTGACAGAAGCTATAGCTAAAGACAAGACTTGCGGTGCCAAATTTCAACATTTTTCATGTTAGCGACACTACAGTGGAGCGAAGAGGCCCTGCTGGGGCTTTTTTGTTAGGAGATTTTCTATTTCAAAGAGCCTTTGCTGGAGAACAATTTCATATTGTTTAAACTATACAGGTATACAAAATTACATCTGTCTAAATAAAGCAAGAAAAAAGCAACAGTAAAGCTCCATTTTTAACAGGGCTAGTTTCAGACAGTTTATTCCTGAACAGAAGGGGGAATAGATCATACTGAAGATGACAGTGTATCAGTAGATAGTGTAGTCATTACAAAAAACTCTCCCACCTCCAATCACAGAGGCCAAGTGTTTCCATTCATTCCTCAGGACTAAGCAACGACTGAAGGCGTAAGGATGCCCCTGTAGCCTGCACATGAGCACCTCAGCCCTCACACCTTGTCCCATATTAGCTGCAGACATTGCATGTGGAATTGAACACAAATAAAACAGCACATCAACCTTTTTGTTTCCTTGAGGAAAACAGTTTTTGTTGGTACGCATCTAGTTTTTCCTCCCAGTTAGTTACTTCTGACTGTTGAAAAGTGAATTAAATCAGGCATGGAATAATAAAAACACCACAAAGGACTTCTGGAAGCTTGATACAGTAGGATTGGGAAAACAGATTTTTTTGGTATGCATCTAGTTATTTCCTCCCAGTTAGTTACTTCTGACTGTTGAAAAGTGAATTAAATCAGGCATGGAATAATAAAAACACCACAAAGGACTTCTGGAAGCTTGTTTCTGGAAGCTTGAGCTTTGGCAAATTACAAAGAAAGAAACAAAAGCAAACCCCCACATGCAATGACTAAAACTCTACTGAGGAAAGTGACAAAAAGAACAACTTTATTGACCCACCATAATGAAACCCGTCAAAGTGATGAGAGGACTAAGCGATGCAGGCAATCAGTATTTAGATATCTGACATACAAACAGAGGCTTCCATCTCGCTGTGCTTACCCAAGCAATGTTCCCACTGACATCTGGGAACACTCAACCGAGATAAGTTCTGGCAGGCTGAGCCTCAGATTTATTTTCATGTTTTTCAAAAATATAGATTTTTATTTATTCATTGTGAATAGATCAAAGATACAACATGTAGCAATATAATTCCAAAAGTCTGTCAAATATATAGTTTTTCTCTTCAAAAGAATGTCATACAATAAGTTGTGCATATTTCTGTAAACAATTTCCATTTTCAAATTGACAGTCCTATTTATTGTATAGCTAAAAACAGAAGGTAGTCTACATGACTAAAAAGTTGTATTTGCAAACAAAGAATTAATCATAATAATTTTTTCATTGAGCTGTGTGCACATTTATGTACCAGATCTACAGAGAACTGTCAGCAACTACTGAATTTAGCAAATTAAACTACACCAAAAAAGTGTCAATAATTACATCCCTTACGTACATATTTTGGATGGGCACATTCAATCTCCTCTCCTCCCTCCGTGGTTGATGTTGTTAACACGTGCTTCCTTCTCAAGGAAAATCTCAAAAGACTTGGCATCAACACCTTATGAGGAAAACAAATCCTTTTGTCTGCATTTGTTATAGTGCCTACACTGTATCAGTTCTGCACAAAACACTCTTGACTATTCGGCTGCCTTCAGAGGTGAATGGCACATTCACCTTGCACTGAGAGCTGGTATTTTAGTGCTACCAACTAAAAAAGCAAAAAGGCCACATCCAAAAGAGGCTTTAGGCACCTAAAGCAGAGCTTTGGGTAGGCACTTAAAACATCCATTTGACTTGCAATCCTACAAACTCTGGTTCTATTCCAGCGTATTAGGTCCAAAAAATATTAGGTCCAAAACTGTGGTTATTTTAGTACCTAGCTTAGTATCTACCCAAGCCCACCTGAGATCTAGAAATTAAGACATTCCTCCATTAACAAGTGAAGAGCTTCACCTTCACTCTCATAAAAAGAGCAAAAAAAACCCCCAACAAAATAAAAAGGCCATGAGCATTACTTTCCTACACCCTGCATTATACAGAAAGATGTGTCCATGCATTGCAAGGCTACTCACAGCTGCAACTGCCTGGTGGTTACAGCACCCACCCACAAGTACGACATCCAAGGATAACTTTTCCTTCTCTCCTAGAAAGGATTCAAATATCCCCATCTCACTTCCTTAACCACCAGGATATCACCTCTTTCAGACAGTGGCAGTTGTGACTAACATCATGCTTGGACATTGTTTAAACAATGATCCACATGCCAGAAAAAGTAAAAGCACTCACACAGGAAAGGAACTGATTTCTGTTCCTTGAATGCTTTCTGCATTTTACAAGAAATGAATATTACCTGACTCTGCATGCAAGAAGCCCCAATGAAATCAACTGCATCATCTAGCAGCCTGCTTAGTTTTAAGCTTGCTTTTAAAAGCTTGGCTAAAGTGAGGCTAGTGAGCATTGTGGGTCATTCAGCACTTCAGAGGGGCTGCCCCTCATATAAATTTACACCCTCAGGAGACTGTAAGGCCAAGGCGGCAAAAAGCTTCCATCTTAATCTCCTGCAGAACAACTGTTAACCATGACCAAGAAATAGGAACAGTTTCTGTACTATCTGTATAGATGGCATGGAAGCTTTGGAATAAAATACTGGATTTGGAAGAAACTTATGTCTATGCAATGATAATTCAACCACCACCATGTATTTGTCCTCCCGTTACTAGCTAGGATTATGCAAACAGGACACAGAAATTCAAGTGTTTGGGGATAATACTGTTTTCTCTTTTTACTCAGCAATCTTCTCTAACTGATATTTGAAACCTTTTGCAGGTAAAACACTATTTTAAAAGCTATTTTAACCAGATAAATTATTTTCTATACATAGAAATAGTGAATCAACATCCTCTAACCTTTTCAAATGTCCCTCTGGAAATAGTGGAAAGTGTATTCTCATTTTAAGTGAGATGATCCGGCTTCAATGAGAATTGAGATATCACTCCAAAAATAACTTAATATTACCCATATATTACAGGTCTTGCTACTGTACATCATTGGACAAATATAATGTAAGATCAGTAAATTTTCATACAACTAGGTTATTATACGGTGCAAAATGTGAAAATGAGAAAGGTAGTTGAATGCCTCACCTCATCAGGAACATCAGTGATTTTCTGATGGTGAAATAGGCAACGCTGGTAATGAATAAAACATATTCCACCCTGAATATCCTCACTGCCAATCTGAAGCATCTTCCCTACCTCTCACCCCACCTCAAACTGTCAGGATTCTATCTGGAATTAATTTGAGAAGAATAACAGAAGTGCTCAACGACACCTGTGTAACAGAAAGGGACTGCTTATTAAAATGAGTAGCTGCATGCTTAAATTGAAAATTTATATTTACATGCAAATTTAGTGAGATCAAAAATGATGAAGAAATGCTGAGCATTTAGGACAATTTTTTCTGTATGTGGGGAGGAAAAGAAAAATGTAAACATACTGATCATTTGCTGTGTAAAAAACAGTACATGTGAAACCTAAGCAGGTATCAACTTCTTTTTTTGTCGAAAAACCTAGGCCTCTCAGTTCTAACAGTCAAAAAAATACAAAAAAAAATCAAGTGTGTCTGTATTAGAGCTTTAAAACACTAGCAGAAGTACACTGCGGTACCCTACACACCACTTACATTTGGATTTCCTCCCTCAAAAAAAAATTAGAAAACTATAATACAAAAAAAAACCAAACATGGCAAAGCCACATAAAAAGATATCTTTTTAGCTGCAAATGCAGCAAGTCTATAAAAAAACTATATACAAGAAGTGCTTAATTGTGGTGTCATTCTTCCATCATTGCCCAAGCCTCTTCTGCTTTTTGGTAGTACTGATTTGCCAGTCTGCCTTTCATGGCTTCCATTGCTGCTTCTGCTGCTTCTGTGTAGAGCTCACCTAGAGGAGGAAATAGTATCAGTTATGTTGACAGGGTAAAGAAAAAACACCTCTATCCTGAAGCAATTAAGTGATAAAAAGAGAAACTAAGGCCAAACTACAGGGCTGGATATATGGGTGTGTTTTAACAGTGTCAGCAGAGTTACATCAGCTGGGAATCTGGCTTTCGCTCTTCAAGCTGGAAGTTATACGGCTGGCTGCCAAAGGCTCTTCAGTGTATTTGCAAGGACTGGAAATATGACGAGCCTATAGAAGCCCCCAGGATAACTGTGAGACTTAAGACGCCTGACATATAGCCTACATAACAACTAAGACAATGCTGTGTTAAGGCCTGGGAGTCATGGGTGTAACTCAAAATACAAGCAGCAACCTGCAGTTCAGTGGCTTCACAGGGAGGGAGTTGCTTGCTCGTGACTCAGTGTATCACAGGATTGGACCTGGCACTGCCCACTCCCCCGTCAGCAGCAAGATCTCTTTTTTCACTGTTTTCAGCCTTGTATCACCCAGCATCATTACAGCTTCATCTGCAAATCTGAGGGTACTGACCCCTATATGTTTTATAACAGCTGAAGCAGGAAATGTATTTTTGGGGTACATGTTGGGGAACAGAGAAGGAAAAGCAGGATTACTGATTACAGAAGCAAATGAGGCCTCACCTGATCTCTGCGGATCCTTATTCAGGTGGAACCCTCCCGTCATCAACATCTCTGCTTCCCGGGCCAGGAGCAGATACCGAGGCTCATCCTGAGTGCCATCGTATTCACCTCCCTCATCATAGTCTGTCATGTTCAGTGCAGCATTGTACCAGTACAGCGCCTCCTTCCAATCTTGTTCTCTGGAGTTAAAAATAATTTTTGAAGATGGTTACCTTAAGAAACAAATGTACTTTGCATTGGAGATTCAGAATTCAGTTTAGCACTAGCTTCTCAGAGCCTTGGTGCTCTCCAAGAAAGCAAATATTCTCATGGAGGCTCATTAACTGCACTGCAGCATCAGGTCACTACATCAAATGAGGCTGGGGCCACTTTATGCTGTAATTACAGAGGAGAAAGTATCAGACTGAAGTGCCTTGCTGAACTCCAGATTCTGAGCTTTCATGACTTGGTTTTGCTCTGGCATTTATATTTGTGAACATAACTGATTTAGAAACAATCTGAAGTTGCAGAGAATCTTGTTTTGTAAATACATTAAACCCAGCAATTTTCATATTGAGAATGCTTAGTGCAGTTCAATGTGAAGCTTAATGTTATTTTAAATTTCACCATTGCCAAGAGTTTCACTCTTACACAAAACAGAAAACTCATGTAATAAACAAATACATGCTACAATACAAAAGCAGAAAAATCACTGTCATCACCTGTTATATTTGGTACTTAAGTAAATTAGTATTTGTCCACTTTTAAATAAAATTCATCTCAAATGCTAAAAAAACCCCAACTCCAAACTGTGTAGCCTTTTGTCAAATCACAATTTCTTAGTCACAATGCTGCTCTTATCTTTCCTATCTAAATAGGAGTGCTGGCCAAATTAAGAGAGACCTAAAAGCATTTTTTAACTTCTTAAAACTTAAAATCATCCTTAATTAAAAGTAACATCCTCAGCATTAAGACTGTTGTTCCTGTGCAATTTCCATTCCTACTTCTATTATAAGAAGCAGTGAAAGACTACAACTGTGACAAATACTTCGTTCATCTGACTGCATCTTGTCTACAGTTACTTTACTTCACTTATTTCTCCTGTTCTACAGCTCCTTTCACAGCTTAATTAGAAAAAAAAAAGCCTTTTAAAAAAACATGTGTTTTCAAAAAAATCACTAAGGAGGAGACATGTCAGTTGTAAATACTTTTCACTTACTTTTAAGGTACTACATCTCCAAAAGATCTTGTGTTTATTTTTTCCCACTGATCCCAGGATTTCCAAGTATGCAACTCCCAGTAAAGTCAAAGGGAGTTTTATCAGCGACTTCAGAGCAAAAATACGTGGCTGTCATAGGGCAACCTCAGTATGAAAGCTAAACTCACACATGCAGGTGGATCCCACACACATGCAGGTGTCCAAGAGCAGAAATGACTTCTGATTTTCTTTCTGTGCTGATATATCATGGCCTAATAACAAGCTCTTCACATGAATGAAAGATGTGCAGCAAGCATTCCCCCCACCCGTGGAGTACCACCAAGTTAAGTTACTCAGTCATGCCCAGTACCTGTCTGAAGCAAGATTTACACCTGTATCATATGCTCTTGCTACCAGAATCATGGAAGGCCGGTCTCCAGCTTCTGCTGCTCTCAGCAAGTAATCAAATCCTTTATTTCTGTTCTCCTTTGTGTCCTAGTGAAACAAACAAAACAACTAAAATGCATGTTCCTACGTAAAGCCGTGCCTTCCTTCCTCTAACACTAAATGCAGTTTCTCCAAGTCGGTAACAGCTGCAAGTGTTTAGTATGTCTGAGAAACAGGCCCAGCCACAAAAACAACTAGGAAGCTGAATAGTAATGATCACTTCAAAAACTTTCCAAAGATATGCAGTAATTCACTGGCAAAACCAGGAACAGGCAGCATTTTTTGCTGCTTTGTCCAAGTCCTTAATTACAAAGTAATCTATTTTCTCTGAAGAGCTTACTATGGTTATTGTTTTGTCTTAATTTCCTGCTATTCTTAAGTTATTTTTACAATGGACCACAATTCTGCATTTTGGCCTTTTCTTTGATCTTTCTGTTTACCTCCAGAGTGACCTCAGAAAGAATGTGATGTGGCAGCTGAGAGCACATGAGTCCTAACCCAACGATGGCTTCCAGCTCCCCACAGTCTGCAGCATGCTCCAGGTGAAACAGGGCTGACTCCTGATCCCACTCCTTGTCTTTCTCACAGAAACGCCCAGCTTCGTGATAGCGAACCATGGCCAAATGAACCTAGAACACAATTGTATAGGAAAGAGACACAAGTATTAAGTATAGATCTGATTCTTCAAAATCCCTGTGCCCATACTTAGGCACAAAAATAACTCTCTGAGGTGTCTGCTTAATTAAAGCTAATTGTGTACCCCTCTGTGACTGAGCAGGGGACTAGTCTGATAACACACCGACTTGAAGTCTAACTTGATTAAAGAGGCAACAGGCAATGATTATACACAGTGCAGCTGCCTCTCCAGCTTAGACAGAGACAGCTTTATAAACCTGACTACTAGAGATAAAAGACCAGCAAGACTAGCTGCCACAGCATCTTCCCACATCAGTGTACCCTAAGCAGTAGCCCAGCAGGTTGCCCCACCAGAGCACCACGTCTTAGGGGCACGTCCCTGCATATCTGCTAGGGCCTTGGAGACCTTTAGGCAGGAGCCACAGTTAAAAGCACCCTGCCTGCAACTGCCTAACAGCAGGGCAAATGGCAGTGACCATGGGTCACAGATTTTTATGTACAGCAAGGGCCCTCACAGGAAAGGAATTAACCTGAGGCATAGAAAATCAAGGTGGTTATCCAGGATAAAATCCTCATACCACTGAAGCCTCTGTCAGTGGGGGCAGAATTTCATTCCAAACACGTAATGGATTTTGAGGGGTTTTTCTTCTTCCCCTTCCCAAAGGAAATGCAGTTTTCTTGTCAAACCAAAAGGTTTGAGAACATCTGAGGCTCTCAGGATGTTCACGAAGATCTACAGTGTGTATTTTGTGTGGGTTTAAGCCCATACATAAACCCAAACTTCATTCACATTTGCATTGTCTGGGATAGTCTGGAGTAAAAAGAGTTGGTCCATGCTGCCATTTTTTAGGAGCCCAACCTTGCCTATTTGCAAGGGGCGTGGGCGTGGGTCAGGTACACCGTATCTATCCCCCTGTATCTTCTCTGTGTAATGCCCCTGGAAAGGCAGTTGAATCAACAGTCGGGTTCTTCCCAAACGAGCCCAGATGTTGCAAGTCCAAAAGCAGAAGGAATTCATGGGTTCCTGAGCTTAAATGTCCTTCATAAAATATGATTAGGTGACAGAAAGCTACAGACATGTTATTTATCTTCACCTGCAGGAATAACTCATGCTGACAATACCTCTAAGTACTAAATACAAGATGTTTCTTTCCAGTTGGGAAGAACAGGATTATTAGACTCATCCTACCTTCCCAAGGACTGACTTCCCAATTTTCTTTTCAAGTTCTAGTGCGTTGAGCCTCTGAATTTCTTGGGCAACGCAGGACGGCCTGTGGATGTGGACTCTGGAAGAGTTGTAGAGATTCCATTTCTCCACACTGATCTAAAATAGGGAAAATACTATTATTTCTATACAAAATTAAACTTTACATATTATTGATAAGGATTACCATGCAGAATCAAAGCCTCCATTAATATTATTACTTATTAGTAAATATTGTAATTTAAGACATAGCTTTCAAATGTCATGGTAGTAGATGAATAAATGGTTATTATTCCTCATTAAAGAAACAGAGTAAAGCCCTCTGTTTCTAAGGCCAACATCAAATCTCTTCCATAAATGACAGCAGCAAAGCAAAGAATTATCTTTAGGCTCTGAATCGGAAAAAAGGTACTTACAAAAATAGTACCTCAATAGTCACACTGCAAGCACAGTTATCCACGCACAAAAAACCCAAAAAAATTAAACCCACACTTTTCTGGTCAAAATTTCAGTTCAAAAAACATTTTAAATGCTGCTTGCACTCTGCAACTCCAGAAAAATGAAGAGTAACAATGCAGAAGATGATAGGCAGATACACACATTGGTGTTTCTCAGGATGTCCAACACAAATGAGAACAAACAACTTCTCAACATAATGGGTGGATGGGAAACAGTAGCTGAAAACATTCCTATCAGAATGAAAGCCTTTGGAGGGTCACAGGGGAAATACAACAGGGAAGGTTACTGGCACAGAACTTCGGTCTGTTAAACCTGTTTAGGCTTCCCAAAACAGCAATATATAATCATTACAAGGAAACTGTAATTAAAATTTTCCATTGTTGTCAAAGCTCTTATTTTTCCCTTCCTTGCAGAAGAGAGTTATTTGTTCAAGTTTATAGCCACAGAAGCTAATTATCACAGAAGCTATATTTTGTAAAAACATAGAAGGAGGTCTGGTCTTCCCTAACTCAGTTAGATACACAGTGGAGATGCCTACCGTCACATATTTCAAACATTGCACATTTTTTAAAAAATCATCCAACCACGTATGGGGCACAATTCTAAAAATAAAGCGCAGAAAGGAAATATTATCTAGTCAGGCAGAAAAAAAAATCCATAGGATTCTCATGATTTTTTTTTAGAGTGAGAAACTCATGCATAATCACTAATTTATGTCAGGGATCAGTTACAGAGGTGACAATTTGTTTATAACAGTACTTCTTTAACTGGAAAATAAAGACAAACAGAAAAGGAAACAACACAAAGTGGTAAGTTAATATTAATAAACATATTCTGTAAATGAAAAGGAGGGAAAACTGACATCCAATTTAGTGACGTGAAGTTAGATGGCAGATCAGTGGAACAAAGGACAAGCAGAGTGGCAAACTCATAGTCTATGAACATTTCCGCTTTATTTACCCTTGCAGAGCTTCCCAAACTGTCTTCATCAGATTCATGTCTTCGGTTGTTGTTTGAATGGCCCTACGTTAATGTAAAGATTTGCATAATTTAATTTGCAGCAACTGATGCGTACCAGTTATCCCTCTAGACTATTCCCATCCAGCAAAATTAGTAGTGACAATGACTGAAGTAGTTTCCCACTGGATTCTTTTCTCACAGTGATATTGCAATATAAAGAGAAACATACCGAAATGATATAGAATATGGCACACCCAGGCTTTAATCCTGTAGACTGGACATCCCACGACAAATATCCTGCTGCTTCAAAGGTGACAAAAAGAGTGGTACCTTTGGAAGCAGTATTCTCTTTACTATCTTCTAATTAAATATCTAGTTAAGACCTTCAGGTCAAAAAGCATTTATTTAAAAGTTTGTATTTTAAAGGAGTAACCAACTAACCTATGGGAATTCCAAATTGCATATTATTAACTGACAACATTAATTTCTCTGCTATCTCAAGCCATAGAAAGTAGAGAAGGTAAAAGAGTCTGAAAGCAGATCATATTAACAGATTCCATATGACAAGAAGCTGGCAACATTTCTCAAATGCAATACAGAATACTGAAAAAAAGACCCAACACAACAATACGCAACCAAATGTAATGTTTGAAATTAAGCTCCTCGTTACAAGTCATTTTCCTGTAAAAGTGTCATTAACATTATCAGGAAAGATGAATAAGTAATTTTGCAAGTGGGAATTTCTTTCCATTTCCTCCATTTACAAAGTCTAGATCAAGAGGGATAAAAAAAAAAAAAGATTCTTCTATGGAAACAGTTCAAATATGAACAGGTCCGACTCCACTAACCCCAGAATAAGTTTCTTACCCTCTCTCTATGATCCAGATCTTCTAGCTCACTTCTCTTTTCACTGGGATATCCACTATCTCCACCATTTTCAGAATCCTACAGAAGATAAGAAGAAAACATCACAGCATTAGCACTACCCTTTGTAAGGATCTCAGCTTGATATTTTCCACAGAGAAAACCTTCTTATGGTTCAATGAAACATGCTGGATGGATGCACTGCATGAAAATGATTGTATGTTATGCTACCTCTGACAGACAGAACAGGAATTAATGACCTGGAAGGTACTGTCCAAGTTTGTGTTCTCTCTTAGATACACTAAAAAACTCCAGTCAAGGACTCACATACTTTATCAAACCAAGAGTCCACTTAATATAGTTTTCAGTCTTCAGTGGTAGCCAGTTAAAAGATAAAACAGTATCTGACAGCCCCTGGTACTAAGGCCCTAGTGTTGGAAAATTTCCATTGCAAACTTATTGCAGTCTCTTCAGGTGAGGTGCTCTAACATCCCACAGCACCAGTATTTGCAGAGACCTAATCAATGGGGATTCTCTTTAGCTTTCATACCACGGTAGTTGGCACAAATTACAAAGACACAACATGCAGGCAGGGGAACAGACATAAACTTTAATTATCTGTTAAAACATACCAGATGCAAATAGATTTCTGGTGGGAAAAAAAAATAATACTATTTTAAAATAAAGTGTTCTTCCTTTATTAGAAACATCAAATGCATGCAGGTAGCATGACCTGGAGCAACGAAAGCAGGCAGAGCACCTTTACGTGTTTTTACTGAACAAAGTCTTCAGACAGTCCTTTAAAGACACATGCACTCAGGAACTGCAATCTCATTTTCTCTTGGAAAGACACTCACCCTTTGGTTATCAAGCTGATCATAGTCTTTGTGAATCAAGTTATCTATTTCGTTGAACACAGGCCAATCTAGGAAGAGAAATATTTGCTTCTTATTGTAAAGATAACGTGCTTGAGGAGAAAGCTCTAGACACCATCATTTTACTGCAGGTTTTTCACAGAAGCATCTGTGCATTAATTAGCTACCTAGAAGTACTTCTAGTTTTATTTCTGCTCGAAGAGGAAAGCTAGAGACAAGTATTCTCGACTAAATACAACATGCTGTTGTGTTTAAAGCCAAAAAAATAAAACAAGTCACTGCCCAACTTCAGGAACCCCCAAGGAAGTTATGTATGAGGCTCACTCACTAAGCACATCCATCTTTTGGCTGTGAGGGGTTGCTGAGGAAGGAGAGCAGGGTAGAGAGTCAAATGCTACATCACTCATGCTTTCATCTCCAGAGTTTTCAGACAGACGGGAGAGTAGAGGAGGCCGGCTACCAGAGATTGTTCTCACCCGGCTGCTGCCACATTTTTCCTCTGTTCCACGGAGAATTGTCTGAGCAGATTCCTTGGCAAATTAACAAGAAAGTCCCATGAATAATGCTTCTCCGTATTCTAAGCATGCTACATAAGCCAACCTGAATGTTTATTAGGGGTCCTCTACAAAAGAGGAGGTATAAATATGCACAAGTATACATAACTATTTTCTTTGAAAAGTTCTACACTCCAACAAAATATCAAGTCCGGGGATTGTTACAGTCTCTAGAGAGAGTTCTGTTTACAACTGAATTACATTTGAAGTGTTTCATCAAGTCCCAGTCCCACTAATATCAGCTGAAACTGAAATCAGTTAAAGACAAGCAGTTCTACTCTTTTTTTCTCCCCAAATTAGGTTTGTGAGATACGGAACTTACTAATTATTTCAGCATTCAAAGATACACTTGGTCCTAAATATACACGTTACAAAGTCCCCTATTCATTGAAGCTACACAATTAATTCAGAGACAAGTATGGATAAGTCAGCTTTAAACTGTTGTATTTAAACTGCAACATCCAATGGTTTTATTTGCCATGTAAATAGCATACTTTACAGGGCTTTTAAAGTTAGAATAAACCAGCTACACTGCTTAGTTAGAATTTTTTCATCAAGCACTTACAAGCAATTTTTTATTATAATCCAAGGCAGCTTTCTCTTTAGGTGAAAGATCAAATGGTTCAAGCCCCATGCTTTTGCAAATCTTGTTGCAGGAATGAGAATGAAAGAACAAGGCCATACCTCGAACACCTATGGCATTAAAAAAAGTGAAGAAAGGGTTTAGTCAAAGTTTATGACTGTTTACTTATTAAAAGCTAGAAGACCCAAAGCATTTTCCAAAAAGTCAAAAGAGAAAAAAAGAGAGAAAGTGCTTTGTGGCACACACAGCTCAACCCACTTCCGTTTTAACACCTGTAAGGGCTTTTCACTCTCTCTGCAAGAGAGCGTGAAAGGAAGCCTGCAAAATCTTCAAAAGCTATGTATGCACAGGATACATAGCTAATAATAAATGAATTTGGCTGCATCACTGAAAATCATGCCTACATTTGCTCCTGCTTACAAAATCTGCTGTGTCCTATGTACAACTTTATGTATGGACACTTGGGGCTTTAAAAACATGCAAGGCTTATCTCTCACATTCAGCTGTATCCATTCCTGCAGTGTGACAAGGAAATTAAAGGCCATGATTATTGCTCTCACATTGTAGGAAGTTACTTAATTTAATTACTTGTTTGGTTGAAGAGTAAGCCAGGAGACATGAGCCAAGATCAGCACTCATTTTAAATCTGCTCTTGCATGACAGCTGCCCCATTCAGGGTCTCCTTACAACAGAACTACTGAGGCTGTTTGTGAGACCCTCAGAAATGTGCCTGCTCACTCAGCACTGTAGCAGCTACTCAGCAGACAGCTGGGAAGACAAAATAAGCATCCATTAGCACGTGAAACAGGATCATTGGTTTTACCTAGGTTGCCATCTCCAAAATCTGTACCACTCTCTGTATGGATCTGAGGGTCCGTGTAAAGATCTCCGACTCCCTGGATATCAACAATAATGAGTTGGTGTCCTGAGCGCTCAAAGGTGAAGTGACTAAAGGCCTGGGAAGAACGACAGAAGATGTCTGAGAAAACTCCTCCTTGATCTACTGAAAACAGCAATACATATTCTCCTCTTATAAATGGGCAGAGAAGTCTGGTAACCCTGTTGGTGAAATACAACTGGTATAAACATCATGATGAAAACAATGAGAGACTAAAAGGACGTAGCAGATTGCTGATTCAACCTGCCCTCACTCAGAGATGGGCTAAAAGAGGTAGGGTGAAAAGCAGCAGTGGGAACACGCAGGGGAGAGGAAGATTGCTTTATTTCTCCTTCCTGTACTGGAGATTCTGTTTTCACCTTAAAAGTGGGGAGCTGCCTGGCAGAGGGAACAACAGTGGCCTCTGAAGCCAGTGCAGAATCATTTCTGCACAAACATCCTGGCTGTGCCTGTGGATCTCCAAGCTCTGCAGCCCTGAGACACTGCTCCCTTCTGCCAACAGGCAAAGCTCTGAAATATTTTGAAAAAAAAAAGAAAAAAAATTTGAGCATCTCCAAAATTCTCCTTCTCCTACTACGACCCTGAATGGCTGATCTTGCTCTGCATTCATGTATCAGATAATGAAATGCACATTTGTACTCTTTAAATGCAGCATTTCAAGAATCAGTTATAAAAAGCCCTTCTTTTGGCATAAAGCTCAGACATTATGAATCTTCTGGGAAGGCCTCCAAAAAAGTACTGCCAGGCCTAGGGGGAGGTGACCGGTGGTGATAGACAAACATTTTAACTGCAGCAAATCTCGTGGAACATTTTGTTCCCAACCTGTGAAAGCATAGCACAGATTCAGTGTACAAAATTGACAGCCCAGAACGTAAACTCTCTGCTTACATCAAGCATACCTTAAAAATAGGGGAAAAAAATGAAAAGAACAAAACCCTCAAGCCACAGTAAAGCACTCCTTTGCTACACTGACCACTTTGCATTTTTTTGCTAGTTATTTTAAAGTTCTTTTACGAGACCCAAGAATCATTTGAAATCTGTACTTGTATTTCTATATGCAATTTCAGATTCACCTATTCAGAGGCTGTAGCTTAAAAACCAGATTCTTATATGCAAATGGACTAGATGTTTAGTTACATGAGTTGGATATCTGCCATCTCCTTTGCACATTACATGAGGCACCAGAAGACTATTTAGTACATAGTACACAAGAGGCCTCTCTCCACACCCTAATTTGAAGAGAGTTTGAAATATGTCACTGCCTGCAATTATAATCAGAGTCAAAGGGCTTAAGGTTTCCAAAGAGTATTAACCATGTTCAACTCAACTAAAATCAACAGACACTGAAACGCAATAAAGCAGCACTTGGTGCTTGAACGAGCAGGCAGACATACTGCAAAAAGAGAAATTAATCTGGCATTGTACTGGAAAGCATGCAGTTTCCTTTCTTGGCAGTAATGCAACACCTCTGGATAGAGCCAAGAAATTCCATGCAGCAGCCTCTATGGAAAGCATTAAACAAAGCCTCACTTGCGGAGTAAGACGAATGTTGTCATCTCGCACAAATCCAGAATTTGAGTTGTATTTGATGTATTTGCCCTCAATGTAATGTTCCAGATGAAAGAGAGGCTTTCCAGGTCTGTTCTTCATTTCGATAATACAGGTCTGTACTATATCCACCTGGGAGGGAAAGAAGATAAACAATGACTAATAGAATACTGTCCTCAGATCAAAGTGTGTGTGACTCCTCCAGCTGTGAAAACTTTCCCAAAGCAAGCAGCTAAACAATTGCAAAGATACGTCTGTTTAACAAGGGGGTGGGGGACGTCATGTGCTGCCTAGGTTATTGGAGGAATTCCATAAATTAAAAACAACCACTTCAAAACAGCTCACTTTTGCAACAAACCCCTATGAAAAATTCTTAGTAAGTGCTGGCTTTCTATTTTATTTTTGTGGGTAGACTTAAGAGTCCACTGCAGAGAGTCTATACCCAGAGAGTAAAGCATACAGTAACTACTGCACAACGGGAAGAAATGCCTCTTCAGAGAAGGGCTGCAGACCTCTACCATTCAGGTATTTCTGTATCCTGCCTCACCTCCTCCCCCTGTCCCAGACACACGCCTAAAGGAGAAACCCTGACAACTCTCACTTTGCTTACACCTCTTCCCCCACATGGCATTTAAAACTTCTTGATTTCTAGATTCCTCTCTGTGCACTTCACTCTACACCCCACCTGGCTGTTGTGAGACAGGTAATTAACTCACCCGCATGCGGGAGGTAATGCACATAGTCCACATATTCAAAAGCATTCATTTTGGCTGTTCAATTGTTAAGGCCCTCACACTGGGCATATTTCTTGACCCAAGCATCTTGTCACATGTCACACACAGTCTGTGGTACAACCAAGATACCACAGTGCACGTGCAGCACCCTTCCTCCAAGCCACCTCTTCCTCTCATTTGAAGTCACAGTTAAACTCAGGCATTCAGTACTGGCTGTGGATTAAAGGGACTTGACAGCTTCGTTGATATATACCATGGGCGTACTCAACAAACATAAGCTGGGAATGAATGACAGTTGCAGTCCTTCATCCCTGGACTGTAGTTTCTTGTCTTTCAACAAGCTGATTGCTGCTGGAGGCATTTTTGTCCAGGACGCAATGGCCAGGTTTGACCAGCAGCTATCCACCTTACCTCATGGAAAAGTGCAAAGCTATGTTGGCTGTACAAAATGTTTAGCATGGACCCCAGAGCCAGAAATACAGCCAGCAAAGCAGAAGGACCACCTCTTCCTGAATCCTAGGTGTTCATGTACATCCCTACTGCAGAGGATGGGAACTTCTCTTGATACCCTGAGCCCAGTCTGATGTTCCATCCACCTGGGATTTCATACATCTTAACGCTGTGCACTTAACACAATGTGCTAGTATTGTCACTGAGACCCCGAAAGGAAACAAAGCTACAGTATCTTCATGTTTTGGAAAATTTTTGACCACTCCTCAGAAATCTGTATTTTAATAGCTTTGTAAAGTTATTCAGGCTTCCAGCTCTTCTTAAAAAAATCAGTGCTAGTTTAGTGTTTAGATAGATTTACAAGATTTAAGCATCTACCTTTCTAGAGCACTAACAGTTAAGTGCTTGCTGAGATTGCTGCTGGCAATAAATTCTATAACATCTTTAATTATCTCAAAAGCAGCTGGGCAAATATCAAAAAGAGCAATACAAACACCATTTTATTTTGGTCTTCAGTCAACAGCTGAGAACAGTCATTCACAAACACACAGAGCCTAATTCTGGAAAGAGAAACCAATTTCTGCATTCACTTCATTAAAATCAGCTACCATTTAATGGAAAACACAGTAGGTCAGAAGAATCTATTGAGACAATTAAATTTAATGGAATATGAACAATTAATTCTCTCTAAATTTATTTGAAAACTAATCCAATAGAAGAGCAAGACGGCATTTTTGCTCAGCAAGATCTTTGAATGTACCTGTTTTGGTGGCTTGTGCCGGTTGTACTCTTCTCCCCAGAGTTTTGCTTCCATCTGAAGCCGGACATCCTCAAAATACACATCCCTGCCTACACTCTCTATGTATCGCTTGGCAACATAGTTATAGGCACCTTTCCAGTTCTGCGTGTGTAAGAAGTTGGACAGCTTTTTCCTGAAAGACAAATTAATCACTGATGAAGGGAAAACCAAAAATTTTAATTAAATCTCCTCCATTTCTTTGCCTGTACAGGCAAATGGCAAAAAAGGTATAAAAAGGTATAAAAAAAGGTATAAAAACCCACTACCATGGCAGCAGATTGCTGGAGACCCCAGCAATGCCAAGCCAGTCTGGAGGGGGAGGAGGAGTATGAGGAGGAGTATCAAGAGTAAGGCATGGCTGGCTGTGGAGTAGTTCTCATATTGTGCTCAGTAACAAACAATGGTTCTCTGAGCCTTGCTTGGTGCCATGGCACACATTTTGAGAACCAAGTAGCAGAACTCAAAGTCTCAGCCCTCTCTCTCCTTCCCTTCCTCTCTCCCTCTCAAGACCTTGGTGCAGAGGTAGAAGTACAGGGATGCTCTAAAGGCAAAGCAACTCCAGATTGTCTGTCCTCCTGCAGGGATAGGCAGCCAGGCACTGTAATGGAGGCATTGGAAAGAAGGAACAAGCAAGTGAGATAAGAATTTCAGACAGGATTTGAAACTTTTCCAGTTCTCTGAAGAAACAAATTTCTCTGCATAAAACAAGCCAGCTCACGTACTCTCCCAAAGCCACCACTCTCTGAAGTTCATTGTGCCAAGTGCAGCCAATGCTGTCACTATCATGACCAAAGACTTGCAGAGTTGCAAATATCTAGAAGAGAGCACTCCAGATGGGAAATATCAGTGCTCTGCTGAGAGTTATGGGAAATCCAGGAGTAGGAAGCTGACACACGAGGTAATGTTTTCTTTGTACAAAAGGTTAAGGCAAAGCTGCAAAGACAAATTTCTGTTTATGACACTACTCAAGATATTCTGTAAAGGGGAATTTGGTCACTCAGAAACAAGAGCTAAAAGCAATGTCAGCAGCAATGTCAGCAGGCAAAGATTTGTTACTTTCCAGGCTTCATTCGCTGCTGTCTCTAGCTGGCTTTGCAAGAACAGAGCCACCAGCATGAACCAATACTGAAACAATGCCAAACTGGAGGACTGAGGGGTTACTTTTACTCCTCTTTCCTCGAGTTCAAAACACCATGTTTTGTTATTCAGGAGTTTCTCTCTTTCCAGAAGTGAGACCATACGTGAAATGCAATTTCTCTGGATGCTGCAGTTGAAAAGAGGGGGGAGCAGCCTTAGGCACGCACACACTCCTTTTCCAGGAAACATTAATTTCCAGAGCCTGTAAAGGGTGGAGTAGTCTTCTAGCACAAACTGATTTATAGATGGATGCTGATGCCTGCAACCATATTTGCTAACACTCTCTGAGAAAAGAAAAGATCCTCCTCTGTCTTCCCACACAATTTACTGTTCTGGAAAGACTGTCAGTATTCAAACTCTGCCTTAGTCAGAACAGGATTATTCTGGTACATGTGATCTGAAGTAAACTCTGGCAGGATAACTTTCTTTACCAAGAGAGGCCTTCTGAGCTGAGATTGCAACACCCAACTGTTCTTTCCCCTTTTCTCTGTGCAACTATAGACCTCAAGTTGGCCTTCACACCTATGGCTCATATCAAATTAAAAGATATTTTAGCACACTTAGGAACACAGAAACAAAGTAGCTGCTTCTGTAGTTTTACAAGTATTTTGCCACCCAGAGATAGTGGAAAGAGCACGAATTTATGAATTGCTAATTGATAGGCTGATTATACTTGCTGGCACTGGACATGATTGCACATCATCCATCCCACTGCAGTTCCACTACAGACAATAGCCCGACTTTCCAAAGCAAGCTTACTGGATGCCTTGCTTGTGCTTCCCTTAAGAGAATGTTTTGCTTTCTGAACCCCACTCCCTGAGCTGCAGCTGGAGTCACAGAAACAGGAAAAAAGCCCTCAGCTATGCCTTTTAGAAAGGCACAGCAGGGAGCTAACAGGGACCTGCACTTTACACGATTTCCACCACACCAAAGTGAAATTCTGCATGGAGGACAACAAAAATAAAGCCAAAGATAAAGATACTTACGTTCTGAAGCACTCCCGCATTGCTCCACGGCCAAAAGGCTAGGGAAAAGAAAAAGAAAACACAGAAACCTAGCATTGCCATTTCCACAAAATTAATTTCTAAGAAGTAAGAGACACAACCATTTCTTCCCCCTTTATTATCTTGCAGAAAGCAGCTCTCAAGCAGGCTCTAAACAGTATCTGTCTCCTCAAAGCAAAGTGAAATCCCACTGGCAGTGTAAGTAGGAATCTGGGGGAAAGACACTGGGAACAAGCCCCTCCTCAATATCCCATGGAGCAGACATGATATGTTTTTTAACGAAGCTATTATTTACTTTCTCCAGTTTGGAGACAGCTCTGTTGTGACTGCCTAGAGAAGCTGGCTTCACAGACCTCATGCTCTCCACATTTATGCTTCCATACAAGATGTGCCAAACAGAGCATCACCCCCCCAGACGCCAGATACTACGTCAGTAGCACACAGCAAGGCAACTCCAACACACCACCAACCCTATGATTTAACTGGGAAGCCACAGTAGCTTCTACCCTCACATACTGAAAATTCAGTCTGTTTTCATCCTAAGAGCAGAAGTTATTTGGAAGCACACAAAATAATAGGACTATTGCCAGCCAGGGAGATGAGGTCAAAAAAAAGGGCTGAAATGGGAGGGACATCATTAGGAAAGGAACAAATGCCTCATGTTGCTGATGGGGAAGGGCTGACTCTGTGTTCTACTCTACTCTGGGAAGAAAAGGCTGTTAGGACACCAAAATATAATGGATGAGCTGAGGAAAAAGAAATGCAGGAGAAAAGAATGACACTGATACTTCAAAACTTCCATATGAGAAAACCATCTTGCCACCACTATTCAGTAACAGGAAGGAAATGACAAATTTGTCTGCTAATAAACATGAAGGACACTGTGATCTTACTTGTGAAGCCATCTTGATGAGGACTTCATCTTCAACCCAGTCCCCAGTAACTGCATTGTACCTGCAAAATCAGGAGATGTGCCTCTTAGAAAAATGCAGAAGGAACCTAAATCCTCCCATCCCCAGCACCTATCCTTCCTTATCTCTAGCTGACCGCTAAAAAGCACTGCTGCCACTCCAACACAAAAAACTTACAGTCTTCCCACCATACTCCTGCCCTCCTTACTTCATGCAGGAAAAAAGAAATAGGTATAGCTCTTTGAAGACACACTGTACCCTATTGACAAGGAACAGATTCCACTACAGAAGCTAAACTTTCGCAACACTACAAATTAGGCTGTTATCTGCCAAGACATTACACCTCCTCTGTGATGCTTAGGCAGTACACTGCCAGCAGGAGCCCGGACAAGCCCTACGCACTGGGCAGGTTGTGTCCCCCAGCCCTGAGCTTTCATAAACCTGGTTCTGGCTGGGGATCTGCTGCAGGGCTGTGGAGGATGTGAGCAGAATGCAGCACCAGCTGTGTCTGTGAAAAGCAGCGGGATCAAGAACTGCCCAACACCGCACCAAGGGAGGAGCAAGCGTCTGCACAACCCTGTGATATACAAGGAGTCTGACTGTGGTTTCTCCCCACCCCCTTAACTCCCAACACAGTAAGAGCCAAATTCAGAACCACAGTCAGTGAGTCACCAACACGATTGTTTCCAGTGTGATTCCCCTGATCTGCACAGAGTACTTCATGCACATAGACACCCCATATATCCCCTTATATATTCTGTATCACCCCAATTTGCAGCAGACAAAGAGGTGGAAACAGGAATATCAGGGCCATCTCTTTTTAACAGGGTATCTGAGTAGCCCTAAATCAGTATTATCACTTATTTGTATTTTAAAATAAGCAAACTATTTCAGGACTGTGTGGCTGACCACAGACAGATGCGCTGTATGGGGAAGAGGAGCACTGCGTGACAGTGTGACGTGACTGGAAAGGAGGCCTCGCCAAACACCAATGCTAACTGGCAATTAACTGGCCTCTAACTCCTACTCCTTTCACCGAGAAACCTGTGTCAGTAGGGTAAACGTTTTGCTAAAGCACTGAGGATATTTTAAGGGCCAAACTCAGTTTCTGCACGTACACCATGCTGAGCTATTCTGGGCTTTATAAGGATTTAAATTCCAGCTACATGCAGCAATACTGCACAGACAGGCAACAGTAAAACTGCTATTTTGGGAAAGGCACAGAGTGTTATGTTGCTTTTTTTCCTGAACTATTTAAACTAAGTATGCTGCCTCTTTATTGGGATTCATTTCCTTATTAGATTAAGTTTACAGTATTAATAAATAAACTAGAAAATACTTTTCAGCATTGTTTTCTGTGTACATTGTGAAACTCAGACACTACTTAGGGTGGGAGTGAGAGAGAGAATGATACTGGATTGCTGAAATTTTTTTTTAATGATGTGCAGTATTTATGTATTCCTGGGAGATTCAATTAAGACACACTGACTTTGGACATTATTGAAAGTTCTTCAGCCATGTAATTATACATATTCTGCACTACACAAACACAGCCCTTGTATATAACAGCACATTCTGTTTAACATCAGCATTAAAAGCAGAAAGACCCACGGACCTGTAACGAGTGGCTCGTTCCGTCTCAATGTCCTCAAGATGAAATTCTGCCCATGGATCAGGCATGTGCTTAGCTTTCTCAATAGCATGTTTCCAGGTTTCCTGAAGAAGTTACAAACTGGCAGGTCATTTATAATCAGCAGCAACTCACAACAACAGCATTTTCTGGAGCACATCAGGATCCCAATTGTGCAACTACACAACCCCCAAAGCACTATACAGAGCAGGGACCGAGCGGTACAGGAGCCCACTCTGACATTTTATAGCTTCAAGTAAAATGAAACACAGTTCAGAAATATAAAGCATCAGGTTTCAGTTCAATTTGCTCTGCTGCAAAGTTGTCGAGAACAGAATCTGGTCTCGTATATTCAAATATAATTTGCAAAACCTGTTGTAATTTGCAAGTATCTTTAATGTAACTGCAAATAGCAAAGGGGCACCTAGATTATATTAATTCACTTTTATGTTTTGATTTTTAGCCTTTTGTGCATAAAAATATCCAACCCCAAACCCCCAAATCTGTGGTCAGCATAAGAAAGAAGAAATTAGAATGCTGTAAAAGTGGATTACTATAACAATTCCAGACAAGTAACCATTTCAATCTTCACCAAGTCAACATGAAGAAAATCAAGGGAGTTTTCTGGAATATAAAGTCTTTCTCTACCAGCCAACTTGGATGCTTTTCTCTTAACATTTTGATCTCCCCCTTTTCACATTACACTTTTCCAAGAGACTGGAGATATGATTCTGTGATGTGCCAAAGGCCTTCTGCAAGGTGAGCAGGAGAAAAGGCCACTCTGTACCCGCGCCAGTAAAGAAACACTGAGCTCCCAGATTTTGTTACTGCTTCTCTGACTGAATTTCAAGTGTGCAGAAGCAGTAACTTTGAAAATATCGGCATTTTCTGACAATAAAAACAAAAAATGAACACAATACTACAATAAAAAAAACAAGTTTAAAAGGCATGCTGAGAAAGATTTGCTATGTTTCATAAGAAAATGAAGTTGCCTCAGATCATGCAGTGATACACATTTCAGATGGACCTGGGAACTCAAATATATACGAAAGAAATAGGGAGAGACAGAAACAAGCACAATTGCTTGCTCAATTATCTATGTCAAATCATTCTTGAGTAGGCTCCCTCTCCAAAAGGTGATCTGTGCCCATGCTAAGTGATGATTTAAATAAATTAATTACTTGTCCTTGATCTTGTGAGGTGCTTTGTACAAAAGCTGCATTCTAACTTTCAAACAAACAGAAGTTGGAATTCACGGAAATGGTGCTAACAGTGCAATTTTTCTCCTGCTGTAGCCATACGGCTGCCATAGAGTCTAAGTAGAGGTCTTGCATCCATTCTGTTCTTCTCCCCAGTAAGAAATACTGTGAAGAAACAGCTACAGATATGAGCTTTAAAAGAAGTGATATCTCATTGTAAGAACAAAAGATGGGTATTACGTCATTTAACAGACATCTTTCATAGTTTTGACTTGATGACTTTTGTGGGCTGAGGCAAGCAGTTTTCCCAGACAATAAAATAATGAATAAAAAAGGGGAAAAAAAAAAGAAACAAAAAAAAATCATAATGCATCTATCAAATATGGTGTTGACATGTTCTTTTTAACCTACCCGACTATGGTCACCCACAGAGCCGTGCTTAGAACGATGCTGTATGCCATTCTAAAGGATGCATGAGAAACATAAAAGTAGGAAAACACATGTGATAAGACAAATGATTGACAAAGAGCCTCTGTTCTCTTTGTTAATTAAAAAAAAAAAATTCCACTTAAAAGCCATTCTTCAATTTATATTCCTAATTTAAGTTAATTCTTAGAACGTCTGTGAACAAATGTGAGTCGGCAATTTTTTAACTGGAAAATGTGTTAAAAGAGTCTTGCCTATTAACTAGATGATTAAACATTGTTGAGTCCTGTTTAAAGGTAGAGTTAATAGTAAAACTATCTGTCTCTGCATTTCATTATCAGTGACACACACTGCCATTAGCTTTGGGGTCTGAGAAGTAGACAGGCTGTGGTGGTTTAAGATGTTATCAGTCCTGGCTGTCTGCTTCACTCTGCACTGGAAGTCACCGTTTCTGCAGCTTAGGCAGCAGACTGAGGCTTGCTTACTCCACATCTCAACCCAATGCTTTTTATCTGTGATAGGAGCTAAAATGATAAACTGGACATTGTGGAGCCCAAAGCATGGGAATGTATATTCTGCAGAACCAACATGATGGCTTAGGAAGGAGGAAATAACTGCTTTTTCTTAAGTTCTTATCAGTTTTATCTCATGCCACATGACTCAGAACTCACCCTGCAAGCCCAGAGGCAAGCATTTAGTATGTGCTAAAATGTACACACAAATGAAGACTAACCTCCCTATCAGGTCTTAACTTGCTTAGCATAGCATACACTAAAATCTGTCCTCTTGTCTATCCTAAACTTCTACTCTTCACCTTCCTTAGAAATATGTACCTTTTAATGTTTCTATTAACTAGCCTTGGTAAAAATCTCTCTGCAGACAAGACAGTTCCACTTTTCATGTGTTACTTAATGTTAGCTGACTGAAATCAACCATCTCTCCAGGAATAAAGCATGCATTATGCATAAGATTTTAGAGTATCTATTAAATATATATGTTCGTATTTACAACAAGAAATGTGTTAATAAAACACATTAAATCCTAGTCTAGACAAAATCTAAGAGACATGCCAGTTTACTACAAATGGTGAGAGTGAATGTCACTTGCATTCCAGAGGCTCCTTTGCCTGCAGGTTCGTCTCCCTTTGCCTGGCCTGATCTGTGCAAAGGGAGCTGAGTGGGACAGGACACACTGCCAAGGAAGCACCAACTATGGCCCCTTTGACCCCTCTCCAACGCTGTGACTGCTGTTCGCTTGAAAAGGTCAGATACTGCTCAAGTACACCGTCAGGGAACTACTGCCAGTGTGACACTTCATGCCCAAGCACGATAGTCAACACGTTAAAAGCTCCCTAAGAAGGAACTATAACCTGAAGACCTATTATTACAATTTTAACATTTACAGTTTCATTTGTCCAAATAAAATATTATGGATTGTTAACTCTGCTTGGCAAGATCCATAATAAAATATCTTCTGCCAGGTCCCAATTTAGCTTACAACAAGTATCATCTTTTAAATCTCCCAATCAACAATACTGATTTTTTAACTGTTTGATCATAACAGCAGCAAATTTTTTGCCTGGAATCTGCTGCCTTTATAGATGAAAATCTCCCACTGAACTAAAAGGGACAGTAAGCAATTCAATGGCAGTGTCAGAGTACTGGCTTAATGGAATAAACTGCAGGTCTGGAAAAGACATGTATTTTTTAATTGAAAAGTGTTAGTTACAAGAGTTTAAGCAGTTAGAGAATCTCCCATCAACTAAGTAAAATCAAAACCTTACTGAAGGCTGGAGCCAACACTTACCTTAAGGTTAAAAGAGTTTCTAGGAGAAGAGCTTGAACTGTACTGTTCAGCTTTTGCCAAGTTGCTATAATAATTGTCAACTTTGATACTAGCAGACTTGTTAGAAACTGGATCATCAGTTATTGGACAGATAAAATAGTTGTCTTCATCATCACTATCAGCATCCAGATAATTTCCAGAGTTTGCTGTAGTCGACCTAGCATTATCAATCCCTTCCATTCGAAAAATAAGGTCCTCGTCTGCCATGTTTGTGGGAGGTCAGTTTAACTCCTGCAGTGATTAACACAGCCACTATTCCAACACACATGCAAGTGGAGGGAAGAAGCTGGGTGGGAGAGAAGGGGAAAAAAAAGGATTGTTATTAAAAGAACAAACGATGCATGAAACTGATGTCAGCACACTGTCAGAAAAAAAATTTTGCATATGGCTCTATAAAAAATGATCCACAAGTACCTACATGTAGTTTTGAACACCTCAGCGCTAGATCTGGGTTTCCAGAAGGCACTCGGTTTTTAAATTTCTGCAAGATTGAGAAAAGCAGATAATGATGTATAGAACAATACTATAAAATCTAAGGGTCTGCAAACAGCACCTGCTACCTACGGCTGACATTTTCCAATGCTCTTACCTCCTCCTCTGAATGTTTTTATTCTTCCTCCTCTGAATGTTTTTATTCTTCCTTATCTGAAGTGTTGAGTTTCACAACACTGGTCTTAGAAACTCAAGGGAGTTTACCTCAAACACCACAGTCAGGTTTTCAAATTTTTTTTGCGACAAGTCTTTTCAAAGATATTGCATACAAAATTAATAGCCAAGGGAGTTAGAAAGTATTGCTGAGACACCACAGACGATTGTCCCACTGCTGCCAAGATTTAAGTTGGCTTTTAGTTCACATACAGCTAGTGGTGCACAGTACAAAGCATGCTGCTGGAAGTGCAAAGCATGTTTCCCAGGCTACACAGGATGCCCTTGGAAGGACAAAGAACAAAAGAGGCCAAGAAAGGAGGTCTGCCGTTCCACCACTGCTGCCCAAGTGCACTCACTAGTAGACTAGAGAGGCAAGAGGAGGTAGATGCAAGGGGTACCTCACCCCTTCTGTCTTTTACATTCTGTGAACGGATTTCACTTTTGACCAGTCTTGTGTGATCTAAACAATCTTCTTCCAACTCCAAAGACAGCAGATAGGGCTGTCTGCTCAACAGCATCAAGTCTCTGAGCTGTGTTTGCTTTAAGCATAGAGCTTAAAGGAAAAAATAATCCCCCTAGTTAATTCTTTTCCAAAGAGGTTAGAAAGCTTGATTTTGTCACTGGTTACTTCAACTTTTCAGTAGCTTCCTGGATCCTAAGACAACAGTATATAAGAGAACAGTATAGGTATGCTTTGGCTTCTCCTAGGTCCTAGCTCCAAAGTAAACTAAGCAAATTGAAAGTAAAAGCAATAGTGTGAGGCACACAGGTCATGTTTTTTTATTAAAATCTGATCAACTATTTCTAAGCCCAGAAGGTGATATTCTAGGTAAATATTTCCCTGCAGCATTCTGACACATTAAACAATGTTAGAGTAAACCATACAGGGAATTCCATATGGGTATCAAAACTGCAGCTCTGCAAAGTCTCCCATCTTACCGTAGCTGTTCCAAATTAGTGACACCAGTTTCAGGGAGGCAGAGCACAGACACTGCACAGCCCGACTGCTGCAACAGACACGTGTTATAAAAAAAGACAGGTGAATCACGGAAGTATTTTAACAGGACCTTGGGTTCTACCCCTGGAGATCTTACTATAGGAACATGCCCAGCTGCCTCCACCCAAGAAACAGTTTGTGATGATTCTGCAGAACTCAAGCACAAATAAACTCCTACAGTGCCAAGCTACAGGAGGCAAGCATTCTGTCTTTCACACATTACCAGCCATACAGATGCAAATTTCCATTCTTCCACATTTCACAGTCCAGAGCCACTGGCAGCAGGACACCAACACTTTCAGAGAGAAGAGTTTGCCAGTTTCTAGATCTGTAAAGTCTCCCCCTTCCACCCCACAACAAAGCTTCAGCAAGACCTCTGAGACACAAGGGGCAGGCGGCTGTGACACCCCGGAGCAGAGCAACACTGCACCTTCTGTGCAAGGGCTGGTTTTAGTCCATCACCTGTAACACATGCTGCCATATGAAGAAGCCAAAGTGGAACAGGTCCATGATTCATCTAATATCAGTGGCTTCAAAGCGCAAAGAAACCTTCACAGAACAATAATCCATCCCTATTCACGTGTTTTTCTAATTGCTTACAGTTTGCTTTCGCTGAAACTCTGTTCTCATTAATTGCACTAACTCTGGCTTTCAGAGTCATTTCCTGAAGTCTTTAACACCTGTCTGACAAATTTAATGACTTTCTGTAATGACTTTAATACCCAATCACATCAACAGTTCAGACTACACTAAAGAGAACACATAACCTGAAGCAAAATGACCTTTCTGCCACACACTTTCGTAGATTATTTCCTCTACTGAGAGTACAACAACATACAACTGATTCCCCTATGACCGTATCCTGCTTGGAGCTTTTTCCAGCCTTAACGTACGGCAGCTTTCACCAGCAGCATTACACTGCTGGTCACTGCCTTTCTGACAGAGGCAGCCTTTCCACAGCTCAGCTAGCGACACAGGTAACGCCAGCACTGCACCTGCATCCGGCAGCATCAGCTACAGTGAACCGCTGCTGAAGGAGGTCTGAGCCAACTCGTCTGCTTTTGCACTGAAGCAGCTTTGGAGTATTCATATAATCTGCTCCTCTAGCAAAGACCACACGAGAGCTGTCATTTCTGGAAAGAGGCAGTAGCACGTAACTGGAAGGGGAAGGTATTCTCAGTTGCTCCTACCATTTTTATTATGATCATCTTGCTAGAGTCTAACGAGTATCTGAGAATGTCAACCTCTACTGCTTGTCAGCACACACAAACAGCAGATATAAAATGATGCTTCAAGTAGAGGACTAACTCCAGGATGTACTGTAGCACTGGACAGCCTCGTTACGCACCGCTGCTGTCCTGCACTCATTTCTGCTGCGGCAGACACGCACACATCAGCACACCCACTGGGTCTGAGACAGTCTGTGAAGAAGCAGCAACAGGAATGCAGGTTTCTGCAGCAGTGATTGCAAACTGATAACTTTTGTGACTCACTGTGTAAATGCAACATCATCACACAAATCAGTTTGTATTTAAAGCTAATAGTGTTTATAAAACTTTTGCAGTTTTTCTGGGAATGATCTTGTAAAGTGTTTACTTTGGAAGTCTATTTACTAAAAACTGTCCTCACACAACATGCTCTTTAAAACAGAATCCAATAATCAACCTTTAAACTACACAAACACTGCTCTAAACCTCACAGTTTATTTGACCAAAAGCCCTAAAAAAAAGCCTGGGCTTCATCCAAAGACTTATATTCTGTGCTTTTGCACTATGGCATAAAGGCATGCTTTCTAGGAATCCCTCTTACTACTGCTGCTATGTTTTGATCATTTGATCATTTATTCTCTAATATTCATTACAGAAGTTTTCCTAGGGCTAAGCAGAGAAGAGAGTCAGACCGCACTGAACCTAGCCTGCAAGCCTGCATTATCTCACACACCCAGTAAGTAAAACCACCCACTCCACTTCAAAAATTTATTCAATTTTTTTAATCAACCTTGTACTATGTGATTCAAAATGAAGACAATTTAAAATACAGTCATTAAATCTGCTCAAGCCTCTACTAATTTTGGGGCTTTTCCAACGCCTGTCTGCAGTATTTTTATCTCACCTTTATATCCAAGAGCCACAACACCAGGAGGGGCAAGCGCAAGGACAATCCACTGCGTTGCCGAGCGCAGTGCATATGCAAACACAGATAAACAGAGGGGAAAATTCACATCACAGTGCTGCTAAAACACCACTTGTTTCTTGTAGGGTATCTGTTTTTACAAAACAATTCTGGGTTTGATGGGACCCTTGAGCAAGACCCCACAGCTGCCCCAGCACTGAAACCTGTCTTAATTCATCCCAAAAAGCTCAGCAATAGGAATGCTCTAGTCAGCAAAAGGGACAACCGGAGCATCTCCAGCTTCTTCTTAATGGCTGTTTCAGCTCAGACACGACCCTCTGCACTATTTAAGCATAGGAGAGGGGAACAGGAACTGCCCTAGAACAGAAGAAATCCCACCTTCTCTTGTAGAGAAGCATTAAAGCAAGAATACCCCCCTCTTCCCCCCCGGTATAATACTAAATCCTTTCAGTTTAATACCACATCAGCTAAAGCCACCTAGCACAATACCTGTAACAGTAACAAGCAGTTTCTTCTTTTAAGAGAGAAATTGTTTTTTTCAGATTAACATTCTTTTAAAAGACAGATTTGAAATACAACCTAAGTCACAATAGAGACTCTGCACCTTACAAAGTACTGTTATCATCTTTATGACTACAGACACAAAAGTAGTAACATGGTCCCAAAAAACCCCACAGCTACGTTAACATCTTGCAGCACATTACAGAACTTACTGCGCTTTCCAAACGCCCAACTGACTGTGAAGCAAATGTCTATTTGCATCTCTACCACGCACTCGCAAGAAAACAGGTTTAGTGAGTCAAGGTAACAGCTCTGATAAAAAACCAAGAAAAAAAAAATACAAACCAGAAATGTCTCAACTCAGTAGCTACCTTTGACAAACCTGGTCTTAACAAGTACGGATTTTGTAACGAGAGGCTTTTAGTTCGAGTCCCCTCCAGTGGGTCACTGCTGCAAACACCGTGGCACAAACCACATCCAGCCTGTCTGCAGGCACAACTGAGACAATGCACTGCATTAGCCAGAGGGTGTTCAGAGCAGCAACGCAAAATTAATGAAGCGAATGGGAGGGTTTGTCTGGACCAGCTCAAAGTACGAAGCATTTGAGACTCAAGACCCTGCACAAGGAAACATATTGTGGCTTCAAACACACAAACGGCTTTTAGAGTTACAAGCAGTAAAGCACAGAAACAGCCCTTCTGAGCCAAGTCCACCCTTCTGCTAAACACACAAATACTACATTAGCAGCAGCCAAAACACAAGGGTACAAAAGGACAGAAAAGGAAGTCTGAATATAACTTTAAAATGTCCTTCTACTGCCAGTAACAGCTCTGTTACTTCAACTGTCTTTAAATAGACTGAACAATTAGCTATCACTGACGTTTTGTAAGCATTTGCTCAGTACTCCACGCTGTCAATCAACCCCGAGCTTTATGCATATTGAGGCATTTGAGCAATGCCCCGAACAGGGGCAGTCCTGCGGGCCG
>NW_010146060.1:0-7481 GCF_000699245.1 Pterocles gutturalis
GATCATATATTATATTATACTACCCATTTTCACCACTAGAGAGCTCTGTTTTTAACAGACTAATTCTATTTTCCCTTAGAGATTATATTTTTAAAAGTACATAGAAGCTTTGTGAAACACAGTTGCAATATCATAACTGGCAAGGCCATGCTCTGTAACGTACACTGAATGCTAATATTTTTTTACTTTTATTGACATTTCATACCTCAAATATTGACTGTTCTCTCCACATATGAATAAATTCAACGGAGATTTTATTAGAAACCTTCCCCAGAGGATTCTGACTACTACAATAAAATTTCAATTCTTACCAAAGTAAATCTAATTACAACATGCCCCTTGTGACTCCAGGTTCTAAATAATCAAAACACAATGTCCTTTTATAAAAATGGACTTGCATGGAGAATGCTTATAACAAAATCTTTACTGGCAGAAGAAACAAAGTCCCATAAAACACTGGGGAAATGCAGGATTTCTCTAATTCTCTTAGGTACAATATCTTTCATGACCATTTCTCCTGACACAAGGAATGGCCAACGAAAACCACAATCCCCACACGTGAATCAGACCGAAGATGAAAAAATCAGATACTCTGAATTGCAAAATAATTGGCAGATACTTACAAATGATACTTTATAAGTAGATTTTTCCATTGGTAATACTGAGTAAAGAAACCCCATATTATTTAGACACTAGTTCTTGAAAGTTCAGAACATTCCTTACAACTAGCAAAACTAACAAAAAAATTACTGTAACATCAGCACACTCATATTTCTTGCACTTACTTAAAAAAAATAATAAAATAGATTTAACATTGCTCCATTCTTTTTTGTTCCACAACATGTTCTGACATTTGGTTCTTCGCAGGAAGAGCTATGGAGAGGACAAACAGGACAGCTTCTTGGTTTTCATTGGAGTGGGATGAGCAACAAGCTGTGTGAACCTGCCCACTTGGCACAGGATGTGTATTCCACTGAGTGCCACAAGCAGCTGCTGCTGAACAGGCCTTAGATTGTCTCCAAAATATGAAGACAAAGAGTCCAGTCCTACAGTCATGACTGATATGAGAAGCCCTTTTGTAGTCAATAGGATCACTCACACAGATAAGAACTGCACTGATCCCTACGGGGAAGAACTAATCTCTTGTTGAATGGCTTCCGTATAGAAATGTCAAGTACAATGCTATGTTTGTAGAAGTCATTTTTCATGAAATGTTCTACTTAGACACTTAAACAATCAGTCTTGAACTACCATAGCATAATATTATGTAATTACATTGAAAAGCTGTAAAACTGTAAAAAAACTTAAAGGACAAAGACTCCCAAAACATCAGAAAAGGTGGAAAAGCTAAAGTTGCTAAACTTAAAAATAGCCATAAAAACCTTACACATGAGAAGTACTGCACAAACTCACTGACTGTACCCAGAAGAACAATACTGCAAATAAAAGCTGATCCAAAAATGGCCCAAGAGGTCATGGATTCCGGTGCTCAGATGGAAAAAGAGTTTGATTTTGCAGGAGTGCAAAAAAAGCTCATCGCAACAGGTTTTTTTTTTGTTTTTGGTTTTTTTTTTTTTTGGGGGGGAGGTTTGTTTTTTTCAAAAAAAAGTCAGAAAATGGCAGGCAAACACTTAAAGTGAAAAGATAGCTTACAGATTAAAAAAGTGCACTAAAAGAAGTGTAGCCATAGCTTAACTACAGCCAGCAAAGATTTTTGTAACTTCTTATAAATTACACACAGAGGAAGAAAAGAGAACATCTATGAATTTTCAAGGTAAGATAAAGAGAGACATGAACTTTAAAGGAGTGTGGTTACTTACACTAGAAATAAATGTAGTGCATTGCAAACAAATGAACTGCGTGGCAGGGTTTGGAATTATTACATTGCAAGAGTGGTATATACAATGGACCTAAAGGATTTGTGAAGATGTGAAAAGGAAAGAAGAGCTTTGACAGCATGCAGAAAGACACTTAAGAAATGAAAATGGGAAAGCACCTGTGCTAGATGAAGTGTGCAGTAGGTACGCTGATGATGAGACTGGAAGATGCCTAATGTATGACACATCTATTTAGTGTCTTACGTCAGTAGACGAATGTAGGTTTGTGTCATCTACTACTCACCATGAAGAAAATATTACACTGTGCATTGATCACTGCTGAATGGAGACGCTGCTGTATACTGGGGTGTTTTGGACAGGGCTGACAGAAATTCACCTGCCTGGAACAGCTGAAATTTGGTCATTATAATCATATTCAGTGAACGGCATATTGTACTATGCATCTCTTTGTGTAGTCGAGACTGATTAAAGGCTCTGTGCTGAACTACTGAATGGAAACAGACAAACGCCAGAAAGAGGCATCCACCTCATGCAGGATACATCAGACAAACTGATCCTCAGTGCCAAACCAGCTGGCACGCAGTACAAACACTGGGGTAAATGTCAGCCTGCATCAGGAGCCAGCGCGGGGTCCTGTTGACCTTGTGCAGTCATTGATGAGGTTGATGAGGAGTAAGGGAGCTGTACTGCTGCTGGCACAGTGACAGTCCCAGAAATGACTGGTGACCTACTGAGCACAGCTTGAATCTGGGCTTGTACATTTTTTATATCGCACCTCAATGGAAATGCCCCTCCACTCCAGTGATACCATGTGAAGGCACCTCAGAAGAGTGAATAAATTCAAATACCTTATTTCAGTGGTTACTGCTGCTGGTGCTCTCTGCAGCGATTCCTGATACTGCACCAAAGCTTCTTAAAGCAAACAGCAAAAGCTGACACTAAGCCTATGTAATAAAAGGTTCTTATAAAATGAAAAATTAAGATCTATGTGTGTGTAATGTAAGAGACAGACTTGGTCACTCATATGAAGTGAATCCAGAAATAAAAGAAACGGAAATTAAGATGAGTTGATCAAACTACAAGGAAGTAATATAGATTAATAAAACAAATGACAAAAATATGAACTTAAAGGTTGCTTCAGCTAAAGCTAAATTGAGGGACAGATTCTACACTGTGCATATAAAAAGATGCTGATGTATCTGGAATGAATGTGGATCAGACCTACTGAATTTTTCAAGAAGTAAAATAAAAACCGGAACCTTTTCTATACTTAATTATTTAACCAAATATACTTAAAATATATTTTTAAATGTACTGTATTTTTCACACTTAATATTTCTGTAAGGCACTCTTTTATTTTATCTGTTATCCATTCTAACACATGAGCAATCTCCATGTTTATAAAATGAACAAAATTTAAAAAGTAAAACCTGTATCTGTGACATTAGGCTATGGGATTTACTCTTTCTTTTTTTCCTCAACAACAAATGTCCAGTCTTCTGAACAACTTTTCCCCTTGAGGAATCTGCAACCCTGTCTGTACCAAATGATCATACAAGTTTTGCAAACCGCTGCATTCCTGATGCCCACATCAGGAGTATCTTAAAAAGTATCTTAAAATATGCAGCAGGTCAACTAAGGAAAGGGTCTGTCTTCAATTGATTTGCTCCTCATAAAACCTGCCTCCACTCCAGCAGTTCATTCACTGTACATTCAAGGCCGTCACCCCACTACCCTGTAAATTGCCAGCTGATTTTTTCCTCTGTTAATGTACGTAACCCTGCCTGATTATCTATGGTAAGGTACCCTAGTGATTTTCACAAAGCAAACTGAATCTACTCTCATGCAAATTTTAATTTGCATAGCTGTATCCCGCTGTGCAGACTCCTTTTATATATCCAGTTGGTTTCAGTAATCTGTATTCTCTTATTAAACTGGTGTATCATTTTATTGTCACTCTTAAGAAGTTGGGGTATTCTTATGTTAATTTTCCTTCACTATATCTTTCTAAGGAGTTTGCAAAATCTAGAATATGTTGACAGATTTAATATAGATGCACACTGCCCCCGTCTTACCCACAATAAATATGTGCATGTTTGTTTCATACATTTCTACTCACTGGCATTCAGTAAAAATTTTACAGGTGATAAATCATTTGTGAGATCTCTGTCTTTTGAGAGGCATAGCACTAAAATTTCACCCATATTTATTTCTGTACTAAATGTTCTCCTGATTTTTTTCCCCCAAAATTTCTAAAATATTCAGTCTAAAGGAGCACTCACCCATAGGCTAGCAGCACAAAATTACTAACTTTGCAATGATAAATATCTTGCTTTTTAAGCAGGTCCATTCAAACTCTATCCAATATTGACAACAAAATCATTCCCTTTTCCACAGAAGAGTCGTATTCAGATTCCATTATGTTTTAACCTGAAGTAACACCTTTTGTGAACAACTCAAACCTGTGAAATGCTAGTGTGGCAGAAGAGTGGGTGTGTATCCAACAGCACCCAGTAGTGATGGCAGCTGCTTGTGACAGGTTATGACAAAGTCACACAAGCTTTCCCCGACTCTCTGCTACTTCCCAGTGCAGAAGGCACTGGTATGCAGGACGGAGATGGGCTAATTTCCTTTGACTTGTACTTTTGAAGTTTGCACATCCACATAACCAAGAGTCTCTCCACTCAAACTGCAATGAGGTCTCATTTTGATGCCAAAGGTGGCAAATTTCTCATGGCCAAAAGAGTTGTGAAAGTTTAGATAAAAATTTGCATTCTCATGCAGTGACTGTTGTTGAAGAATATGGAAGTGCTACACAATAATCAGTTAGTTTTGATACCTCAGAACCTGTGTAAGTGGCATTATATCTACCCATTTCACTCACTTTCAGCTTCAAAGTAGAAATTGTTTTTTGCATTTAAACATATACTTTTACAAGGATGAAAAAGAAAGAAAAAGTCATCAGGCTTAGTTTTTACATAACCTATCAGTTCAAATCATATTCATATAAATCATTGTGCTGAGACACACAGCAGCCAATTTGTACTACCTAAAATTAATTCACAAGTCCCTATAAAATCACATTTAATTTTTAAAAATTTGACTTTTTTTTTGGGAAATATTAAGATAAACCTAATTCTTCTCCAACAGATAGCCAGCAAGTCAGCTGCAGAGGGTCAGCTACAAAGAAAGTTCTAGAAGTGCATGAGGTTCAGTTTATTTGCACCGTGATTTCATCACATGGCTTCTTTGTATATTTTGCGTATTTTTCTTAGCACATTGCTAAACTTAATTGAAAGAATCATATTGTACAAGAGTGATGAGCTCTTATGTGGGTAATGATGCCAAGGCCCATTTAGCCTTCCCTCCCACATTTAGAAAATTAATGAAGCTGTAGAAGAGGTGGGTCAGTTGGGCAGAGATGGAAGACTCTGAGGAGAAGGCTTCCCCTTGTCATAATCACCTCTCATAATCCAAGGGAAATCTATCTGAATTATTGCTAGAAGAGATCTACAGGACTCAAACTAAGCAGGTGGGTGAGCAGAAATTATCATCCTGAAGCAAAAAGAAAATGAAAACTTCTGGAAATACCCTACAAACAAAGGTGCTCAGAAGGATAAAACTGAGAAGCGAAGGAACCTCTGGACTATTATGCTGCAAGTTGTACTAAAGAAACGAGTCCAATATATGAGCAGTCTTACAATTTTGAGGCCTCAGTACTGTAAGCAAGAAAGGAGAGCTGAGAACATCATTTTGGCTGAGCCACATTCATGTCGTGACCAGGCAAGGACCTTGGACATGCAGAGTTCAACTGAAGCAAAAAGACTTTCAGCCTATTAGTAGGAAGCGAGTAAGAACTGTTGGGAAAAAACCCCCAGCCTGGAAGCAAAATTGGACACAACTCTGTTTATGGTACCTTTATGTATTGATGGGTATTAATCGTATTCAGCGTTGTCCCTTAAAAGTATACTCTTTGAAAATTAAATGTAGAAACAAAGATCAATCAGAGGCAAAATATAACCAACTGTCCCCAAACCAGGAACGTACTTTAGACCTCCTGGCTTTTGGTAAGCTTCAGTTTGAAGCACATCTAAAACTAAACAAAAAAGTTATTCCCCCCCCTCCCCCCAAAAGGATATACTCTTTCTCAACTTGTCTAGATTCTCAGTTATACTAGATTCTGCATTTAAAGTTAACTGAAGGTCAGAATTCAAACAGTAAGTAGTGTTTTTACACAGCCTAAGAATTTCGGAAGTGGAGGAAGTCACCCTATTTCTGGTTCTTGTGAAAATCCAATTATTTTGACTCTGAAGGCACAATGAACCTGCCACTATAATCTTTTCCCTCTGGGTTATTACAAAACATGAGTCTGGAATTTTAAGGCAATGCCAGTACTGTAACCAGAGTGTACTTCTTACTTTTAAACAGGAAAAATCTGCTCAAGCTAACAAGGAAATCTGCATCTATGTAAAGTAATACTTAGGTAAATGGACTTAGGTAAATTTGAGATTAAACTTCTATTTTTAAATAAGGAACAAGGCTAGTAGCATATCTTTAGTTTATCCCTCCTGGTTGCACAGTAACTCCATCATCACCTCCCAAGTATTAGGGAATGTAATAGCACATTAAATCCCATTGCTACCTTCAAAGATGTACTCTCAGAATATATGGGGGCAGGAGCTAAACAGAATTATTATCCAATTTCAATGCTATCTTCCCCTCTCTTTAGACACAGAGGCATAAACCAGAGAACTACCTTCCTTTTACAGTGCTTGCTTTTGCTTTATTGATTTACTTAAGCCCAGTATAGAATCATAAGCAAAGTTTAAAGTAAAGCAGAATTTTAAAAATTTCATTAAGGACACTAAATAATTCCTCTTAAAACATAGCCACTGGCCCAAACATAGGTTCTTATTTCTAAAATATTCATTAGGAAACCTTGTCCTTCTGGGGAGAGATTCCTAGATAAATAATGATAACACATCCAACTGGTTAGCAGTCTGCTGTTAAAAATTACAGGTGATTCTGATTAATTTATCCAGATTATTATAACACTATGGATCCGATTTCTACAACTTTAAAACATCATGAACTTATTCCAGACTGAAGTAGATTTAAAGACACAGCCCAGAAAAATAGGTTTGCACATAATGTGTAAAAGTGACTTCACAACTGGGGATTATAAAATGATCCAGGAACAGACTTCTGTGCACTGCTCACCTCTTCCAGCACAACCTGACAGGCAGACCAAGCCAGCTGTCCCGCAAAGTGCTCCAGCAGCGCGGCTTACCGTGGTGTCCACTCTGCAGGCAGGACCAGCGGGGCTGGGGCCATCAGGACTGTGTTCTCTCCTGTGCCAGATGCACTCCATGGAGGCTGTTAACACAGCTGCTTGGGTCTTTTTATGGATGCCAGGTGAGGAAAAGAGGTCATTCTGACAGCTATATGACATGCTACTGTGTACCACCATATGCATATTTGCAACAGTTGGAACACTTTGAAAAAAGACAAAAAACCAGTTGAATTGCAATCCCCACCGTAAGCTCCACACAAAACAGAAGCCTTTTTTTCTGCCTGTCCTGCAGTATTTCAGAGTGAAGCTTCATTTATGAAACATTGAATGATTTAGGTGGTAAAATGTGA
>NW_010146060.1:7501-60367 GCF_000699245.1 Pterocles gutturalis
GGAAATAGCAACAGGAGCTTCAATGGGTTTACTGAGTGCACCCTCAGTACGTTTGCCGATGACACCAAGCTGTGTGGTGCAGTCGACACGCTGGAGGGAAGGGATGCCATCCAGAGGGACCTGGACAGGCTGGAGAGGTGGGCCATGTGAAGCCCACGAAGTTCAGCATATCCAAGTGCAAGGTCCTGCACAAGGGTCGGGGCAATCCCAAGCACAAATACAGGCTGGGTGGAGAGTGGATTGAGAGCAGCCCTGAGGAGAAGTACTTGGGGGTGCTGGTTGATGAGAAGCTGAAAATGACCCAGCAGTGTGCGCTTGCAGCCCAGAAAGCCAACCGTGTCCTGGGCTGCATCAAAAGAAGCGGGACCAGGAGGTCGAGGAAGGCGAGTTTCCCCCTCTACTCTGATCTCATGAGCATGAGACCCCACCTGGAGTACTGCATCCAGTTCTGGAGTCCTCAGCACAAGAAAGACATGGACCTGTTGGAGCAAGTCCAGTGGAGGGCCGCAAAGATAGTCAGAGAGCTGGAGCACCTCCCATATGAGGACAGGCTGAGAGAGTTGGGGTTGTTCAGCCTGGAGAAGAGAAGGCTCTTGGGAGACCTTATAGCAGCTTCCAGTACTTAAAGGGGGCCTACAGAAGAGATGGGGAGGGATTCTTCATCATGGAGTGGAGTGATAGGACAAGGGGTAAGGGTTTTAAGCTGAAAGAAGGTAGATTTAGATTAGATATTAGGAAGAAATTTTCTACTATGAGAGTGATGAGGCACTGGAACAGGTTGCCCAGAGAGGCTATAGATGCACCATCCCTGCACGTGTTCAAGGTTATACGAGGCTTTGAGCAACCTGGTCTAGTGGGAGGTGTCCCTGCCCATGGCAGGGGGTTGGAACTAGATGATCTTTAAGGTCACTTTGGTTTGGGTTGAACCATTCTATGATTCTATGATGATTCTATGATTTTTTGTTCACCCCGCTGTTCACATGCCAGTTCAGACTGAAGAGTTAGTGAAGGCCATTTCCAGAACATTTTTGAGTATAAAGATTTTAAATAAGTGGAAGTATAGTTACAATGACCTGCTCCTGATTTTTTAGCAAAGACTTTTAAAATACTTCTGCCTAGCACACTGATGGAATTGGCTTTTCTTCAGGGTCCCACAAACTACCCCTAGTGACTGTGATTCAAGCAGACAGAGCCCTCACACTAGGCTAAGTGGATGAGACACACAGTTAATAATATGGCCTGTGATCTGCCATGGAGCTGAGGATGTACATGCATATTATTCTTTTGATCAGTTCTTCAGTAGTACTGTCAGCATCTGCCCCCACTCCACCCTTATAGACACACACTGCTTCAAATGCAGGCAGGAAATGGTAACAAAAGGTAATTTTAATATTTCATTTATCTCTGTCTTCGGGGGTTAATGCAGAAGCCTGAGATGATTACATACTGACAGGCAGGAAGACTGGAGCCTGTGTAGCCATGCCATTGCTACAAAAAGCAGGTCATCCATTTGCTAGTGGTGAACAATTTCAAGAACGTTATCATTAAGTTATAAGAAAGCAAAAAAAAAAGACGCCTGAAGAGGCAAATACACAGCCAAAGGTATTCTGGGATCCTGGAAATGTGTTCCTAGATGTGTCGTTGCTATTTATTAAAGCTCTACAATTTGCTGTGTTACCCTATTATGGAGGATAATAGGGAGGCAGGCACTTAACTACAACGAAATTAGATTTCTCCTTGTCTGCACCAGAGGCACAATATTTTATTGTAAAAATCTGTGAAAGTAGTTTTTCAAAAATGGAACTGACAGAAAAACACTGTAAACCACTTCACAATGAAGGATGAAGGAGCTGAAAACTGATGAGGTTGAGCACTTTATTGTCCCATGGCAGCACCTGCTTTTAATTTGATGTTGTTGTAAAGATGGACAGGCAGGGCTGTGGAAATCCAGGGAAATGAACCTTCCTGTTTTATCATCATAGTAAATCACATTAAAAAAAAAACTCCATTTGATAATAAAAATAAAATGAAAGTCTGGTCTAGGAATAGCTCTTCACATTTGCATAAGCTCATTCACTCTGTACTAAAAGTGCATGGAAATGTGCCTTAGCAATAATAAGCTGGAGAGAGAATATCTACATTGTGATCTATGGGAGATTAATATTTTTGAGGTTTTGTACAGCCAGGTTGTCAGGAATTCCAGAAGACATCCTGTAGCTTATTTTATTTCCTCAAAAAAAGTTCTAGCTACTCTTTTGCTTTTTGAATTTTTTTTTTTTAATTTGGATGTGAACTAGTTGTTTTCAAAAACAGAATATAGACAGTTTTCATTAACTGTTAGTAAAATGTTCTGATGACAAGAATCATCTTGCTGTGAATGCTCACTTCTGTTAGAAACACTTCCAGCTATGTGAACATTTTGACATGCAGCTGAGAGGAAAATGGTCTATCCCAGTTGAAACATCACATGTTTCTTTTATTCTGAATATAAGTGCATATTTACATAAGTGTCACAAGTGCACTTATTACACTATTTACTGATAAATGGTCACATTATAGGTGAAGCACTAGAAATCTGTGTGGCTGAATACACAATTCTGCTTCCTAACAACGTGTCTTGCAAACCTGCAGCTGGGTCTTTAGATGGATTAAGTGTATGAAGAATACACTGCCAGCGAAATTCTCTGTT
The DNA here is from genome assembly GCF_000699245.1 of Pterocles gutturalis. Lineage (NCBI taxonomy): Eukaryota > Metazoa > Chordata > Aves > Pterocliformes > Pteroclidae > Pterocles > Pterocles gutturalis. The sequence continues at coordinate 10,191 of NW_010146060.1, forward strand.
GTACATGAACTCTGGACCTAAGCTTGAAGGTGAATAAGAATAATGAATTTGCCTTAGAGTTCTGCTAATTCATACAGGCCATAGTGCAAACTATTCTGAACAAACCACACTGATCTTGGAGCTGAAACAAGAATCCTTATGTCGTGTAACTGCCCAACCACAGAAGAGTACCTCCATCAGCCAACCTCCCTGACCCTAGGAGTTGCACACTAAAATTTTCACAGAGCCAGAAGGTACAAGATATACTTCTGAAAACAGCAAGCTGAAGGGGCCCTCTGGGAGTAATTCAAAGGCAAGGTAATGGCAGTTCCCCAGAAGTAACCCTGCCCCATGTGGAACAGGGCTGGACTGGGTACACGGCTGGTTTCTGTGTGACTCACTGATAGAGACTGCAGCTGCCTTGCAGGCTTTCTCCCTCCTGGATCCAGAAGCTCACACAGCCCAGCTCACCCTTGTGCCAGTATTATCCCACTGCCTGCCATGTGACAGTGCAAGGATCAGGAGGGGTCACCCTAACCTATATGTATCTGTAATGAAAATACTGCAAGAAAAAATTGAGAACTGAAAACAATAACATATAAACACTGCAACTGCATTAACTCAAATCCCAGGACTCCTGTCTCTACTCGCTTTCAGGAAACACAATTCTTTTGCATTTACCTAGACTAAGAGTATGCAATATCTGAAGAGTTGGAGAAATTTGGGGCCATCAGTCATCCCTGAATTATTTCCAAAAATTTGCTAGTGAAAGCCCTATCACTTATGAATTAAATTAGAAAGCACACAGAAGGCATATCAAATCCTGAACTGGCAGGAAGGTAAGATGGACAGCTTTGCACTGACCTATAAAGGCTTTATTGCTAAGAGTTTGCAAAAAGAAAAAAAACAAATCCACCAAAAACCAACACAAAAACACAACAGAAAAAGCAAATTGTTAATAACAAATAATCACAATAATCTTTGTTAGAAATGGCAGCTACCAGCCCCAGTGAAACTGTTTCACATGATCTCCTCCGTCAAGGCCACATTCACCACCACGAACAAATGGGCTTTATATTTTCTAGATGGTCACTGATAGATAGTCTCGCTAAGTAGATGTTATTCATAAGAGGGAATTGGTAATACTGTTATCTTTTTACAGACTATACAAAGAGTGCTCAGTGCTTCTGATCCAACAGGTTTCTTAGCTCCTCATGGAAATACTTCAAATGCAGATTCAAAGAAGATTGTCAGTGGCTGCTTTAAGGCCCCGAGTCCACACTTTGAGGTGTTTCCACTTCTCCCCAGCTTCTTGGCCTCGAATTCAGAGGCTATGCTTGGAAGTGCAAATCAAATGTCAGTAAGAAATCAAGGTGCTGCTGTAACCCATGCTCAGTGTCAGTGTAGAGATGGGCTTCACACCTCAAATCATCTGTTTCCCCCAAGGAGTCAAGCTGCTCCATCTGCCCAGAAACCACTTTAGCCCTGCAAGTACGTACATCACCTGTTCGTACTGCTCAGCAATTGACTCTTAATCTTTGAGATTATCATCTGTTATTTAGTGGCAATAGCCAGGGTCAGCACAGATTATGCTAATGGAATAAAAGCTGTACGCCTCTGAAGGACAGATGTCCCCTGATGAGAGGACTGCTTGTGTCTACACTGTCACTGTAAACTCCTTTCTTTTGTATCTCTCCAGCTGAGATCCCTGACTATCTGTTCTGATCCTGTCCTAGCACATTCCTCAACTCCCTGCTGGCAAATTCCACCAGGCTCCCCTGAAGGGGGTTGCTCTCACAGGTGCTTCTCTCTGTGGCTAGCGCAAGCCCAACAGCATGGATCTCACCAGCAGGTTTCTGTCCCTCCACTAAGGGCAGTCCTTTCTTTATGTTGATAAGTAAACATATTCCCTGACTACCAGCTAAACAGAAATGGCAATTTTGACGCCAGAAACAGCAAGATATCAAATCTGAATACTTTGCTAATGAATACATTTTCAAACCACTCCTCTCCAGCTAACAGAAGCGAAGAGAATCATAGAAACTGTAGAGAAGAACAGCAATCAGGTCAGTCTGACATTTGTTGTCCTATGTTTATGAAAATATTTTCCTAAAAACTTCAGTTATACAACAACACATAACCAGACAATACACACACAGTAAATTGTTGGCTGTCATCATCAGTAATGAGAGAGAAGAGTTATAGCTGCAAAGCAGCTGCTGTAGCATTCAGCCATATTCTGCTGGCAGGAAAATAAAACTAATGAAAGAATTGAAGGAAGAATGTTATGCATGAGCCTTCTCAGACATGCAATTAAATACAATTTGCAAAACACAAACAAGTACATTATAAAACACAGAATTGCAGGTCAAAGATTGAAATTATTAGTGTTGACAGAATCACTTTTATAGCTTTCCTTCTGAAGCTGTACACAGGATGCTATTCTTCTAAATGCTATGCTTATAAATAAAGACAACATGAAACAGAACCCTGCAAATATTTTCCCCTCATAACTATACTTTAAAAGCAGAACCATGCCTCCACTGTAATTACAGAAGATGCTATTCCATTAACAACTAATATTAAGAGTGAGGGGGAAAGCAAACAAGCCAAAGGGAAAAATCTGCTTACAAGTACTGCTAGAAGAACCCTATTTGCAATTGAGTTTGCTGTTTAGTGATGAGGCTTAATCTCTCAATGGAGGCAGAAAAGCAATACCATCACAACTAAGCTGTGTTTTGGGGTCAGGTGAAGTGGATTGCTGACAACATCTTTCAATCACTTGCAGATCCAACTGTTCCTAGAGGCCAAAACCTCCTCTAGCCGGAAGATACAATTTCCTGTCAAAGTAATAGCAAGAAAGAAAGACTGAGTACATTTTCTAAGAAGAAGAATGAGCTTCACAGAGGTCAGCATTTTGTCTTTGTTGCTTCTCTTTCCAGAGCAGGGACAGCAGCTTCAAGCAAATCTGACACAGCGTGCTCTGCATGAGTGGTTTCCTTCCTCCATACATCACCCTGCCTGTACCAACACCCTTTAGATACCTTCCCATTAATCTGAGAGTGGTTCATACACCTGCACTTCCCAAGAATAAAACTCAGCATCCTCCAGTTCCCCATGTAGAAGCAACATACAAAACAACCTTCCTTTCTCTGCATCACCAGGGAAGGATTCACCTTGATTTCCCTTCCTTTGGATTTATTAAATCAGAGAGCAATGAAGAAAGAGATGCACCGTCTTTTTGGGGTTCAGTTTTTAAAGATGACTACTATTGGACACAGACTCTCATTACTGACTGTACAGGTAACATCTGGAGTAACGACTAAGAAGAAAATCAAGAAACAGTGAAAAAAATCTTCCTATTTTTGCTTTGGTAACTTGAGGAACTCTGAAAGTACACAGTAGATGCCAGCAAAAGATCCATGTATCCATTCCTGGTAGTTTTTCAAGACCAACACATTATTTGCTGTGTGCTAATAATAAAGATGGGTGCCAGGCAAAACTCCAAATGAATAATATCGGCCTCCACAAACTCTATTGCCATGAGCAATGGTGTCCACATGATGAACACTACGCAACTGAGCCAATATGCCTACAATAGATCTTCACATCTCTGTGGAATAATGAAGTTCACTCTGCTGTCAAGGTACATTCAGAGCATGTGTGTATGTAGTTCATTATCAAGACAAAAGCCAACAGCCAAGTATGCAGCAAGAAATATTTATCATATTCTTGAAAAATAGTGTAAGGAATAAAAAGCTCCTGTTTCAGAGAAAGGAATATAGTCAAGAACATTTTTCTTCTTGCATGAAAGACTTTGAGTTTAGTTTTCCAGCTACAGAGTTTTATCTATGAAGCACAGCTAATTTGTACTCTAGGTGGAGATTCATGTAAAATCTTCTAAATACATTTTCTAATAAGTCAGCATGCGATCTATTGCAGTAAGTAGCAAAACATAAAAATAATCAATTTTCAGGAAGTGCTTGGCTTGTCTGCTGATGTAAATAATCCTTTGAAATATCAATTTTTGCAAAAGGTGCTTGTTTAGAAATTGCTACATAAGGAGGGCTTTCCTCAGTCACTAAACTGCTTTAGCTGGGCCTGTCTTCTACAGCCTCCATGCACTTAGACATCCTGCACTCATGACAGCCTAGTTGAAAACACTTTGTTTTAAGAAGTGTTATTTTTAATTTTAAGAATTAAAATATTGAGATATAAAACCAAATAAAAGGTTTTCAGGGCTACTACGGAAGAAGCTACAATTAAAAAAATCCTTTGAAATACGATTTCACACATGCCCCAATGTTAACCTTGAATATTTTGTTTGAATTTTTGCTTGAATTACCGTTCAGTACTATAAATCTTTATCTTTAAAATAAAATTTTTTAGAGTTAAACATTTCCGGTTATTGTAAGCCTTGCAAACTGACTTTATCACAAAAGGTTTAATTACTGTATTTCCCTCTTAGGGAACCATTCCCTCATAGGGAAATATAGCACATAAATGAAGCACTTAAGTGAATTAAAAATGCTTATCCCTATGCCTCATTTACTAAATTGATCAATCAAATCCCTTGATTGAGCTGAAGAGTTCAACAAATCAGTAAGCACTGTTCTTTGTCCATGGAAACGCAGTTTTCATAAATTTTCAAAACAAGTAGTTATGCAAAAGTAAACCATTATCACGTAAGTTGCATATAGCACTCCTTAAAATATTAAGGGCTGGTGAACTGGATGGTCTTCTTGACCACTTCACACATTGCCTTTGCCTGATGCAAACTTCGGTAAATAAACAAAGGGGGACAATGCTACAACTGCTTGAAAACTTGTCCCAGTCTCCATGGGAACATGTAATCACTATCCCATCACTATCCCCTTTTTAATGGCCTTTTTCGTACCAGAAAACAGATACAATGTCTTCCTTCTCAGTCCTCTCTGTTCTAGATTAAACACCTGAGGTTCAACTAGAGTCTCCAAAAAACTACTCCATGGTTCCCAGGTATGGTGATCAAATATGGACACAGCAATGTACCTGCGACTTCACAAGTATGCAGACTGGAATAGTTAGCCTGCAATTTCTTGAGGATGTTAACACACTGCACAATTAAAATTGAACTTTGCTGCTTATTTAACAATGTAACTCTCATCCTTTCCTGCCACAGTGCTGACTAACTCACTATTTGCATTTATGCTTTAGATTTCTCCTCAGCTGTGGCACTTGATGCTTTTCAGTGCCGAATCTCATGTTATTCTCTTCTAATTATTTCTTCAATTTGCCAGGACCAGCTTGCATTTTGACCCTGTCTTCCCAATGACTCGTAACCCACTGCCAATGCCAGCTTGCTTGGTTTTTAAAAATTTACTACCTACTTACTGTTTAGATAATTAATGAAGACACTGAACAAAACTAGGATGTGGGGTACCACAGAGACATTTGCCTCAAGCACCTGCATCGTATTTGAGACAATTTCACAGTTTAACATCAAACCATTCACAGCTACTCTTTGGCAGCAATTTCTTCTCAACCTGTTGTGTAGTCATCTGATGAAAATTTAAGATGTATCCACACTCTGTCAGCTTTATGAGAAAGCAATATTGGCAACACCAAAAACGTTGGAAGGAAGATGGCATTTACTGCCTTCCTATTCTTCTAAGCAGCCAAGTTCCTAATACTGCTTAACACATCCACAGTGTTGCTGCTACCAAAGGGAGAGAACTCACTCCCCACTCACTCCTCCAATCCTCCCTGCTGTATTTTGCAGGTGTGTGATCGCCTTCCCATGGAACAGCTTTGTCCTCACTCAAATGCTAGAAAATGAGACATTTTTTTCCGAGTTTTTTTTTTTTTTTTCTTTGCCATTTCGGTGACTTTATATGGCTCCTGGAGGTGGGTACTGTAAAGCACAGGAGGGAACACTAACTCAACAGTGTGACACACTGCCCTACAGCAGGAACATCCTCTCCCAACCTGGTGGCAGGAAGCTGGTCGTGTTCTCCCTGTATCTCATGGCACCACATCCTCTGTGAAAGAAGGAAATTAAAGTTCTATGACAGGGTTCTATGACAAGCCCATATTAATGATTTTATTATCCTTTAGATTACGGCAAGTGTATTATTTAGTATTTTTTCTAATTTTTGATCCATGCTCAAAGACAGCCTTATTAACTTCTTTCTGATTAGGTGGTTTATAATAGCCTCCAAACACAGATTAAATATTTTATATCTACCATTATCCTTTTCTTTTCCCTTCTTCCCTCATCTAGAGTCATTCAATAAACCTGTCTCTTACCTGTCCCAAAATTTCACAGCAAGTATACATAATCTTGTATACCATACAAATCCTTCTTCTCCTCACTCTCTAGAGCAGATTTGCAAACCACTGGGGAAACCCCTGCATCTGCCATACCTGATAGACCACTCCTGAGAGCACCGTGAATTTTAGGCTGCTTCTGAGACCCATAACACTATGCCCACCCTTTCCAGCCATGCTGCACCCAGCAGTATCATTTGCACCTGCAATGACACCCCAAATCTGCAGGTTTCCAGGGTCTTGAAATCAGAATCGCAGAATCACTCTAGTTTTGCAAGAACCTGGGGAAGTCACAGCCAGCACAATCTCCATCTCAATCTATCTCCCTGTTTCACCTCTTCTGCTTGTTTTTATTATTGGCATGTGTTGACCCTACCTTCAAGGCAGGAGAAAGTATGTCTGCAAGGTGCACGCAGACTGATGACTTTCAGTATTTCCCCTGGAGAACACCAGCTGGAGTGTTCCTGGAGCCAACCCTGACATCACTCCTGCAGGTAACTAGTACAGACAGCTGGCTCATTTGGCTTTAAGCCTGTCCTCCAGGATGTTCTACTCAGTAATCAAGCTCACTTCTGATAATGATAAAACATAACAATTCTAATAAAACATTTGATTTTATACCAACACTTCTGATTCCTCTCACTTACTTTCCATAACATTGACATTTGCATTCAGAAATCTCAAATTCAAATTCAAAACATTTTCCTTCTTGAAATCAGCTTCTTTTCAGACTTATAAAACACTTGCATGCACTTTTATCTGAGTATCTTTGTCACTCAAAGTTATTCCACTAATAATATTCTGAAATTTATCTTCACGGATCAAAAGTTCCATATTCTGAGCTGTATTTGTTGTGACCAGCCAACTGAGTCACCTGGTGTGATACTGCTGTCTCTCCTTGCTTCAGCGTAAATATACAGCTGCCCATTTGCTTTCCAATAAGGCCTGTACACAGAAAGCTGAAATATAATTTCCATGCATTTTTTGAGATAATAAAGCTACGTATGCATCAACTGGAAGGGGGTGTAGCTGACATTAAATATTTATGGAAATTTTTTTTGTGTTATTTATTTAAAGTTATACACGACAGCTAAATGTCCAAAAACATTTTATGAAATTCTTATTTTTTTTTTATTTCTGCCAAAGACCTAATTAACTAGTTAATTTAAATTAGTTAACTTCTAAAGAAAGTTAACAGCTGAAGAAAGCAGGGGAAGAAGGCCTAAGACGTGTTAGCAAAATTTGTCTGCAACAGTCCTCTGTGGACGCTTCTGTTTAACACTTCAGCACCATAGAGTATTGAATTTAGTATGAGACAGTTTATACACAATTGGATGGTTGACAAAAATTCTTGACAAATTCAAATAAAGATAGCTGCAAAAGGTGTATTCACTACCAGTGACACCCAGCAATAAGGAGCACAGCCTTTTAAATCCTGTATTCCAGGGGGAAAGTGCTACTTCTTTCCTCAAGACCCTAGGTGCAATAATGGTTCAAAACATCAAAATGACCCAAATCCAGAATGTCTAATTCTTTTGTCAAGACAGGGAGGAGGTATTTATGATAATTATACTGAATTTGGTCTGTTCCTAGCTCTGCCACATGCCTCTCCAGTAATTTCCTTGTTCTGTGCTTCATCTATTAAATTCAATATTAATATCTTTCTACTTCAGTGGAATTCTTTGATAACACATTCACTAAAGCTTGTGATGCAAACAAAACTTTTAAGAAAGATCTTTAAAAGCTCACAGGGAAAGGTCAAAAAAAAAAAGTAACTTATTTTCATTAAATGCTCACGGAATTAACAAAATAATTTTCTCATTTCATTTCTTAAAACTTTGTTTCAGTCACAAGGAGAAGTGTGTCCATCGTCTTTCAGAGACTTTCAAGGGTTCATTTTAGCCAGTGGCCATCTGACACAAATATCTTCCAAAGGAAAACCAAAGGGGATTCACTTGGCACTGAGCAGCAGCAAAGCCCATTTCTCCCACATACATCAGTCATGGCCAAGACAGAGGTTATGTATTCTGCATACCTGATAGAACATTTTGCCATAGATAGAGATGCATGATGACTGTCAAGAAGAATAATGCTATGTAAGCTGAACCAACCTTCTGATACTGAAAGGAAACCGACTGGGAATACTCTGTAACTTACCATGAGACAAATACTAAAGCACCTAGGTACCTAATCAAAAGCTTACCAAGCTCCCAATCCTGACATGACATTCCCCCCCCCTTTTTTTTTTTTTGTAGCAAAACATAGCTCCAGCAATAAAAGGAGTAGATCAAACATTAGCTGAATATTCTAGTTATTATCTTGGTGAGAACTAAATCAATTTCAATTTCCAAAAAAGGTGAGGAAAAAGAACAATCAAAGCATTTAACACATGGAGTAAGGGACTGTTCTTCAATTTCTCTAGGACAGATCCCATTTCAGCATTAGTTTAGGTCTATCTGCTTTTACATATCTTGAGAGGCTTAACTTTTGCCCTGTTTTATAAAATAGTTTTGTTATTAATTTGACTGAGACCAGGATATCCTTTCCATAGGTTTCCCAGCCCTGCCTTGCTGATTCCTTTAAATTATAGTTGGTAGTTTAAACTGCTTTTCAAGTATTCACAAAGCAATGAATATACAATTGGGACATTTATTTTTTTCCTGTTTTTAACCATTGCTTAGCTAATTATGCTCCAGAGACTATCTGACTTAGCAGCAGCAATGCTGGATAATTCACAAATATGGAATATCAAATGTGCAGAAAGGAAAGCTGTCATGAAAATCCACAGGGGTCTGTTTTAGCCAACAAATCTGACAGTACATCAGTTACCAGCCCTGTCTCTGGCACTGTGATGAGATACTACTGCTCCACCTATTGTTATCATCTACAGATTTTTTAAGTCCCAACAAGAGAATCTCCAAAGCAGTACATTCTTCAGTCTGAAATACCTAACTTTGAAAAATGGATTGAGGACACCAAAGTTTATTTTTTCCATTACTATCATATATCTGGAAGGTTGTGTATACTGTTAACATTACTCTTACAGGGTAAGAGAGAGAGACCAAAAGAAAAAAAAAAAAAAAAGCTCAGAAAGGCAGAATCCTCCAAAATAAATATTAACAGACTCTGGCCTTACGGCTGACACCAAGTGTATTTAAACAGACAGCAAACATTCAAGACACCAGAAGTCTCAAGGTGTATTTTGAATATCAAAATGTTGGTCAACCCTGTCACCCTTCCAGCTGGCAAAATTTACTTACTAAAATCTTGCCCAACAGGAATGTTCATCTATGGCTTTCAAAAATTATTTCAGAATAATTAACTCCTATAATTCTTCCCTTAAAGATGTATTGCTTTTCCATGCTATTACACACACAAATTGCAATAAGAAAATTAAATCAAAAAAAGAAAATTTACTTGAGCTTTTTAATAAAACAGCATCTGTGTTAAGGTAAAGTAACACTACCAAAGAGTTTAGAGTCAAAATAGCTTTTAACTTAGATTCACATGGATTTCCTCCCTCCCAAACAAATAGCAGTTTAAATGTAGACATATTAAACACTAGTTATACCAGGAAAGATCAAATAACTCTGAACACCCAACATACAGGACCTATCCAAAATACTTTTCACTTCAGCCTCTAGCTTTACAAGAACTATTCCCAGTACCATGTTATTCCTATCAACAATGTTGTCACAAATAAGAAAGTAAACAAAAAAGCTATGTTAATTTCAGGCTTCATTAGAAATCGAAGTGAAAAAACATCAACGCTTATTGAATGAAAATGGACTCGAGTATTGGAAAAGCAACATCAAAGTTCTCAGGGAATCTTTCAAATACATCTCATCTTGCTGCTCTCCTGTACATCTTGTGCCTGTTACCTCATCGGAACCAAGACAGGATCATTTGAATTTTTGCAAGACAACTGTTCCAAATATCTGTGATACACTAGGGCAGATAGTTCAGGAATGGACGAAACAAGTACCAGATAAGCTTTGGAAAGGGCAAACCACAACTTTAAGATCTATTAGTAAAGAACTTTCCAGCAGGTATAGATCAATAGCACTGCTGAGGATTGCATGCAGTATGATGCTGCATACCAATCTGGTCCAAAAGGGAGAAATGAAACTGAACTTAGAGCTGTGCCAGAACAATCAGAGGAATTACGGATACAGTATTTTATGAGAAGAGGTTGAAGAAGCCCACTGAAGTGAAGACTGAAACAGGATGTGATTTCTCTTTAGCAACAGGCCAGGAGTTAGCTGACAGATCAAATATTTTAAAACCACCTGGCTGCTTAGATGTGTTCAATTCATTTCCAGAAAGATCAGCATTTTCAGAGACCTGAGGCATCATCTCTGCTGCTGTTAAGTGTCAGAAAGGCCTCTGGTCCTGCTCGTGTCCTGACTTTATGTGTTGAACTCCACATTGTTCTGCTTCAGTTTTGCTCTCGAGATACTTTGGATTCTCTGTTACGTCCAGAATGTCACAACATGTGGAAATTTACAAATTAATTTAATAAAGTTTTATAATTAACTTTATCTGAGTCAAATTAAAACATTCAAAAATCAGCTATCTTGAGAACTATAGCTATTGTCTCACTGGGTAATTAATATTCCTGCTGGTGCTTATTGTCTACAGATATAGAGCAAAATGCCTTTCAAACTTCTTTCAGTTATCTTACACATTTCTGGAAAATTTCTCTTCCAGCTGGGTAATAGCTGTATCTGCATTCAGAGCACGCTCCTATTTTGTGTTATTTCTCTAATTATTTGAAGAAATTGCCCAGAGGAAAAAAAAAAAAAAAAAAAAGGAAAAAAAAAGAAACCTACTTCCTCTAGCATCTGACTGCTAGCTCTTCTTAACATGAACAAGTAGCTTGTATGACTTTAGATGCGTCTAATGGGGCATCTGATCTAAATTGAGTCTCTGTAAAACTAACAGTGTGTGTGGGGGAGAGTGACTCTTACTCGGCCCAAGCATCAGATTTCTAGTTTCACCATGCACTGGACTGTATTTATTCTTTGTATAACTACTAGGGTGATTGTGTCCTTAATGTTCCTCACAATAATTAGAATTTTACCAATGTATCTCTAGTATAAAGTTTTGTGAAGCCAGAACCTTGCTAATTAATCAGACATTAAGTAGAAATGGTAGTTAGAAGATTTTAAGGTGCAGGTAGAGAGGATGTGACATCAGCTTTCACAGGCGAAAGCCCCATCATAAAGAATGAGAAGAAAAAAATTAAGGTATAAAAGAACACTCTATGTTGTAATTTTGTGTCTTTTTATTCTATGTTCTCCCCTTCTCCCTGAGAAAATGAGGATGAGGTTGTAGAGTCTGAAAGACAACAGAAGCACGACAGATTCCATCTGAGGCTGAGTAGAGATGATAATCTGACTTGGAAGAAAAGGAGCAGTGGGCAGCTGAGATTCTGAAATATTCTGTAACCACGAAGGGCCAAGGGCAATGGCAAAACAAGTTCCAGGACTGAGTTTGCCATTTTCACAGCTGTTATCAACACTGGAGAATCGTTGTGCCTACAATCATCAGCTTTTACAAACAGCATTTCTCTTCCTTTATGTTACCCATGGATGAAATATACTCTGAAAGAAATTCTCATTATTGATCCACTTTTAACTTTTTCTTACAAAATTTCAGCCCCTTCTCTTTGCTAACCTCTAAACTGCTATTGGGATCTTTTTTCTTGTTTTTATTTCCTTTTTTTTTCTGATGGATATCAACACTGATAATCAGCCTGTGGGTCAGCTGAGTTCTTTGCTACAACAGATTTTTCTGTTTCTTTTTTAAAAAATAATTTATGTAGTGACATCATTCTTGTTATACTATTCAGCTTAATATTGAGTTACATCGGAATAACTTTCTACAGGTCTACTGTGTACTTGGCTCTTGGATGTGCTCACGGCATTTCCACTGAAAGGATCTGTAGGAGGGTTTAAATACTTTTTTTTTTTCTGATTTAAAAATCTTGTAATATTTTTATTAAGACCTACGCTGATATGCACAGGTCAATGAATTCAAAGTCAGTGGGTTCATTATATATGAGGACAAACAACTTTGAACAAAATTCCCCTGAAAATCGTGGCTATAAATGATTTCAATATCATAAGAAAGCTTTTACATGCAAAACACTACTTGGATTTCATTTAAACTAACGTTTGAATGGGACTTTGCCTCATCAGCCAGCAGGTGGAGATGTAAGTCCAGTAATTACTGCAGAAAACGGCTATTTAGCAGTCCTTGACACAACTGGAGGTTTGTATAATGCAATTTAACCGAGGTTAGATTTCTTAATAAGCATTAGATGAGACAGATGAAATCTGTCAGCAGTTAAGGTCCATCTATCAGCCTTCCCCTGGCACAGACATTCTTACAGCCTGTGGTCAGCTGTGCTGCAGAGCTCAGGAAACTTTCATATTCAACAAACTATTAATGAAAGCAAAAAGGCAAAAAGTTAAATAGGTGATCAAAAGACATATTTTCTAATACCTGACCACATGTTGTCTAGCATTTTAAAAAAGCTTGATCAGTATACTGTTATACCACATTAAAAAAAAGTATAAAAAAGTATAGTCTCAGTCATCCTAATACCCAAATTTTGACAAGTTTTGAGTCCTTTCATGCCTACAGAAATTATAAGCATGTTATTAACTTTCAGTAGATATATGAATGTTCTTAAAAGTATTACCACTTCCACTGAGACAGTCACAATACTGTTTTGGTATTAAAAGTTTATGAATCTATTACATTATCATTATAGGAACTTATACTGGAAATTGGTTGCAATAGTGATTTACGAAAAACACAATCATGTCTCTTAACATCACTCTGTTACAGAATAATAATAATATCCCTATTTAGCAGAGAATGAAATGCAAACAATTACAGTAATAAAATATAAAGTACAAAAATTAAGGCAATATAGCCGGACATTTACAACAATTTATTTGTTTTGGCTATGCTGCTTGATTTAAGATCAAATGAGAACACCCCTGAAATAACAGGACCCATATGATTCAGTTATATTAACGAATTATACGTACTGTAAGTACAACTGTGCATGTCTATGCAACTTGCAAAAAAGGACTATTCTTCTTCCCTGAATGCCCTTTGAACAAGTCAGGAAAACACAAAGATTGTTTTGAACAGTTTTGCTGTTTAAACTGTCATTCTGTCAAAAAAGATCACTACAAAATAGGCTAGACATTAAAACCTCCTGCAAAGCAGTGAGCTGGGGACTTGAAACATTTCCTGTGGGCTGAGACCTTTGGGAGTTTGCTTTCCTTTGGTGCCTTCTGGGAGTCTCTTCCAAACAACTACCCTGAGGTCCCTAGACAGTAGTCTGAAAATACTGCTCCAAACTACTTTCACTTCCCTGCTGTTTACCTTTTTCTTCGGTACTCTGAGAGGTCCTTTGCACATTCACGATGCTTTGAAAGGGAAAGTGTTGTTACTACTCTCCCACTGTGAGAGATGGCTTCTCACCACCTCTTCCACTCCTACTCTACTGCATGTCCACAGGCCATCTGTACTCATGGGAAAACAGAGTGGTTATTAGCCCTCGCACAAAAAAGCCAGGGAAGTTCTGCAGAATCAGCTAAACTTTCTGCTGGACAACTAGGGGAGCGGAGAGAGTGTGTCTCCTATTTCCAAGCACCTCTTCTCTGCAGGGGGCAAATGGACTTGTGTAATTTAATGCCTGCAGCACTTCTCCAGCACTGAAAATAACACTGGCACACCAACTCGACAAAATAAAGCATCAGAGAGGTTGGTTTTCAAAATAATTCACTTGCAGGGATAGTATTATGCTGTTTTCCCACAAAGGAAACAGGTATTTTTAGAAATGAGCAAAGCTGATATATGAATCTTGTTCCCTAATAAAGGGCACTGTCTTGGCAGTTTATGGAACAACATATGTCAACTGTTTTGAGATTCATTTGTTCCTGATCTCTCAAAAGAGATGCACAGCACTTTATAAATAAACTAACACAGCAAATTTTGGAGTATTTATCATAATTTTCACCTCACAGGTTACTGGAGGAATTTGCCTCTTCACAAAACTTATAGCAAGAATATCTATATTTTGGTTACTTACATGAAAAGAAAACAGGTGCTGGTATGTCTGGGGATAATTCAGAATGTGACCTTTTTTGTTTTATTTCTAAGGTCTGCACCATGTCAATAACTATACTGAACTCACCTAATTTAAACAAAATTTGTGCTCTCTTCTTCTCACTTGGTCTCAGATAAAGGATCTGACTTGCAGATAATTACCAGAAATGTGGATGAGACATGTCAGAGAGACACAAATCCTGCTGACAGCCATTACTAAAAAGAAATAATCTATAAGCCAACATCAAAATGTAAATTGTCGTGAGAGAGTATCTGCAACATTGTCCTGCAGCCGATTCAGTTCAGTGTTGCACTAAAAACCTGCATGGTGCAATTCAGTAATGCTACTTATGGAGCTTTAAACAGGGTTTGTGCACAACTGTCCCATGAGGTACTACATCCTGGTCTCAGGTCTGAAAAGGGACCTGAAGAGCCAGCTGCCATTGTGCTGTACATCTGATGCCATCTAGAGCATGAGGAGGAAGTTTTGTATACCATTTTATAAAGGTTTGCTCGGCAGGAAGCAAGGCTTCCAAATCTGACAAATTTTCCAGGGCCACAGAAGTGGTACATGCTGCATTTCTGACTGAGAAAATAGAGGAACCACTGGATGTATTGCTGGAAAGCTAGAGACTTCGCATATCTTGATTTCTGGCATGGACCAAACAGACATTCTTACAATTTGGATTTAGAACGGAATTTGCCATTTGCACAAACCTCAAATGGAGCCCAAATAACATTGCAACAGGCTGTAAAAATTGGAGGGTTAATCAGAATTAAAAAATCTTAACAAATTAGAGAAGTGAAATAAACAAAGGCAAAAAAGATAAAATTCAAAATGTTCAGGTACAAAGTGTCACTCAATCTAGAGATAACAAAGATAGATCACATTTCTGGACATGACACTTTGAATAGATACCCTGCCTTCAAACACGTAAAATCTGAATTACAAGAGAAGGATGATGAACGCTTGGCTAGATACCAGTTCTGCAGAAAATGATGTAGAAATTACACCACAGCATAAGTCTCGCATTAATTAACAACATCAAGGAAATATAAACAGGAACACAGCCTCTGAGACAGGCAAAGTCACCTGCCTATTCTACTAGGCAACGACAAGGCTTTGGCTGGTGCAGTGTCTTCTCTCACTAAGGAGATCTAGAAATCATTACTTATTAAGAAAGACAGAAAATAAGAAGATAATTTACTTGAAAATGAACAATGAACTAATCTGACATGAGTTCTCAAGTATTTAAAAGGTCTTCTCCCAGTGTACAGTGTACATGACAAAAAATAAGGGGGTTAACCCTTGCCACCTAGCTGTGGCAAGAAAGTTTCTGATTAGATATAATAAGAATAGCACTGAAATATTAGCTATGTAAATTTTTTTTTCCCAGCCTCTTCTTTTCATGCTTCCAGCACACACTGTATTGGCAGTTTAATTTCTTCAGAGTGGAAGCCAGGAAAATCTCTTCACTTCAGGGCTGAGGAGGTCCTACACCAAAATAGCTGGACATTCAGAATTATTCTGTGCAGACAAAAAAAAATCAGAAGTTATATATTGGCAGATGAAGATGCTTCTATGCCATGCGTATTTGATCACTGCCTCTGAAAAAAGAACCATGGGTACTGGAAGGGAAAGGACGAAAAACATTGTGATACTGTGGAGTATCTGGCAGATCCTGTAGAGTAAGGGGAAAATCACACACACACATATACCCCAACCGCTCATCCTGGACAGACGCTAAAGACTGTTAATACACTTGAGACAATGAGCACATATGGAATTGGCATCAATGTACAGATTTGTAAGGTGTTTGGCACACTGAAGAGTCTGACAAAACTAGTCATGGGTTTTAGTCTTTGTTCTCTCTTCTGTTGGAAGCAACCGTAGCACAGATATGGGCTTTAGATAGCAATAGGTCATTCTTTAAAAAAAACACCACAACAAACAGAAATGGAAGTAGAGGCAGAGGTCACTCTCAACTTTATGCTGGTAAACACTATAAAAATGTAAGAGAAGGGTGTTGGCTGTTTCTTAGTAGCAATGGTCTCATCTAATTTTGCATGAAAGTTCTGGAGAAAATAGCTTGAAAATACACAATTAAAAATAGAAATAATTATTTTAGAAGGTGATTTCTTTTTCCTCATGGAAAATTGTTCAGACATACTTTTGTAATTTTGAAGGCCAAGTCACCTGTACCAACAGCATGTTGATAGAATTAAATAGCTCACTCGTATGCATCGAGCAAGGTTTCTCTGTCTTCTTGGCAATCATCCCAGACTTCTTTTATGTAAAGAAATACTAAATTTGTGTCCAGAAACTACTTAGTTTTCTAATTACTGGTAGTTTTGGTGACCCACTCTATGAATCTGTCCCAGCATATGGGCATATAGACAGTCAAGCTCTAAAGTTAATACTTGCATGAAGTAGCAGGCTAGCAGCTCAATATGATGTCTTAGGCTAACCATGAATCTCCAAGTGTGAAAGAAAATTGGAAACACGAGTTTCCACAGAAGCAGAAGAAGCATAGCTACTTCAGCACTGCAGCATCAAGTCATTATGTACAAAATTGGTTCCCTTTTGTCTCGGGAGCCATGAGCCACTGGCAACATTCAGGTGAAGAGTTGTGGTGTATCAAACCTGAACTGACACAATTCAACCTGTACGTAGGACTCAACTAATGCCTGAGTGATTCTTGTGAGGTTATAAAAGTTATAATAGCAGCAGTTTTTTTTTATTCCAACAGGTTACACTCTCTGTAGAGTTATATCTTCTGACCTGGCCTTCAGAGAAAACATACTGGTTGTGCAGAACCTCTACAGTGAGGTCCCACCAAAGGCAGGAGAAAATGACTGAATATTCATATCTTCATTCATAAATGATGGGCTGGTATCAGCATTTTTAATTGAAAAAATTCTGAGATTTTCATGGGGCTACAGGTAGACGGCAGTTTGTAAAAGCTATTGTTATCTCCATTATTGTTATCTCCACTAATGGCCTTCTACAGACCATAGCTTCTCAAAACAACAAATCACGACCTTGAATTACACAAACTCACACTGTTTGGAGACTGCTTCTCTGGAGAATAATGCCTTTGCATGAAATATTCCTGTAGCACAGTTCAAAACAGTACCTTATACTCAGGCTTTAAAAATCAGAAGATTGTTTCTGGTTGTGAGAGGTTTTATGAATATGTTTATAGGCTGAAATCAGCCATAAAAGACACAGACAATAAAGCACCGGGAGCTACAGAACAGAAATCACTGTCCAAAGCACTTTCTAAACTTCAGAAAATGATCATAAAATTGTAAAAGTACTTGTCAGATTTGAAATGCAGTCTTAGCAAAGACTTTCTTTTCACCAACATGTTGTTAAAAGTATATCTATAAATACTGAAAGTAAGGAGCTGCAGAAAAAGACTATTTCTAAGAGTATGTCTTATTCAAATAGAAGAGCATGCTGACAACAGCTTGCATAATAATACTATGATTTTACATATGCAAATCAACAGAAAATGCCAGATAATCTTGCAGTCTAACACACAGCCGGTCACACTAAGGTCATACGTTACATCCATGATGCAAGGAAAGAGAAAAATGTACTCATCATCTAATTTCATTCCTTGAGTATGTCCAAAATTTTACCAAAAAGTACATCCATAAGCCATAAATGGCCCCTACTACCTCAATCCTATAACCTTTGCCAGACTCACACCCAAAGTTGCCTTGTAATGGTGAGGTGATTCTATTCCTATTTTATAAATGGGAAACAGTACAAGAGCTAAAATGTCTTGTCAGAGATTACAAAGTTGCTTCTTCTTCCTAGTATTTGCCAAACTATTGTTCCAGTCCTTTGCTAGAATTACACGATTCTCCAGCTTTGTCTCCCTTCAGGGACGTCCTGGAGATGACAGCTCTATGTCAGAAGGCAAACAGGCTGTTATAGAAAGGAAGCCTCAGAGAGCAAGGACTGGTCATATACCAAAGAACTACTAACTTTCTCAGATAGGTGCTGGAAGTCTTGGCATCCAGTTAAGTAGCAGAACACTCATCAGTTAGGATTTCCATCTTGAGTTGCAATTCAGTAGCAATGCTGTTAGGTCTCACCCATGCCTTTCCCCCCCTCCTGGATCACAAAGTTACACCACTGTGAAACCACTCCGAGGAGCTGTGGCAGCCCTTTCCTACCCTAAGGTAGCACTGTATTAATCTTCTCAATTAGTTTGTGGTTTTTCCAAATAGTTTTTTTAAGTTGAATTGTTTATGTTTTCTTGTCTGGTTAAAAATATGTTGCTGCTAGCATCAATGGACACAGATGCCCGTTTTCAGATTGGGCACGTGATAACATGAATTGATGTAAGTGCTGCCAGGAAATAGAGCAGTCATCCCCAGCAGGCTTGAGCATATCAAACCTCTGCTTTAAACTTCCACAGCGCTTTTAGCCCAGACAGGCTATTAAATCATATAAACTGACATGCTGTATATCACAGTCCATTATAGTAACAAGGTTACCCTATTAGTTTAAGTGGGAATTGCTTGAGTTAGGCTAACTCCTCCAGAGACTAGACTGCTTACACTGAAAGTGAAACAGCCACACAAAAGCATGTTCCTATGTCCCAAACTCCTATAGCCCATAAGAGCATGCTCCCAAAACTCTGCCACGACAAACAAATCAGTGAGAGATAATAAGCCAAGGTCATGCCTGCCACAAAGGAGGTAAACATCTCTGATGCTCCCTGCTTATAGACCAGAAGAAAATTTCCCAACTCATTTCGAAGTCTGCTGAATGAGCATTGACCCTGCGATCAAGACAGTGGGCATCATTGTGACATGATGATGCTTTCACGACTGTCTGACAATTTCCCACAATACATCAGAAGACAAGTTTGCTCTGTGTCATTGGCACAGCCCTGAATGCATCAGAGGAAGATAGCATGATGCAGCCTTCAGAATATATTGGGGCAGTTGTACATGAATTGCAAGAGAAAAATCACTACAGACAACTGTGATGAGCTGCAAGCATGACACATCAGTTGAACACAACATAAAACTTCAGTTGTTTCCATGGCACATGAAAAAAGAAAATCAACAAAGAGTTCATAGACTTAGTCTCTGGATAAGAAGGCAACATCATTAGGGGTGAAGTCCAATTTACATGCCTCTAGGAATTCAATATATCCTGAAAAACCGCAACACAGATCTTTCAGAAAAATAGCTAATCTTACAGGCTACATGGGATCCATTTATGGAATAGTTGTTAAACTTTCCTAAACACTACAATGAGCACAGAGCAATATCAAATAACTCACACAGGAGCTTCGGTTGAAAAGAAATGTTATATAGCTATGGTCTGGTTCAGTGAAACCTATGAGAAACTTGGCGAGGCCAGTGACAAACTACACATGAACCGAAGTAATAAATATTCTAGACGAATGCTGCTTGATCCAAATGCAGTTATAAATCTGCCACGTAACTCCCAGGTTGGTGCTAGTACATCATCTGTACCTGAATGTGACACCAGGCAGGCTAGAAACTTCTGCGAGTGCTATACAGTCCTAAAGTCATAAACATCAAGCCCAATCTTGGTGTAAAGTTATCTGTAGTGAAAACTGCAGAGGGTGGAAGAACAGCTGTGGGCGTACATCAAAAAAAGCTGAGATATGGTATGAAGCTCCAAGTTCTGTCACATTGAAGGGCGGATGCTCTGCCTGAGCAGCACTGTAGGTGTACAAACAGTAAAACATGCCCTTGCTCACACCGCAAACGGATGAGAGCACCCAGATTCTTCACAAAAGGGATTCTGAACCTAAAGACCAGAACAGGTAGTGTCCAACAGGAGAGTGTCTGTCAGACATCGACCACTGTAGAGTACAGTTTAAAAAAAAAAAAAAAAAAAAGGAGAAAATTAATTCCAGAAATACTAGCTCAGCTGGCATTGGAGTTCAGTAAGCTTTGTACTACTGTCACACCAAAAGCTTACCTGGCAACACTTCAGATTGTTGTGTCAACAGCAAACACCCTGCTGATGTCTGCTGCAGAAGTATTTTGATCATGTGCAGATAGAAAACAAATGCATCATTCAGATAATAACAATGACCGCTCTTAGGTTTTCTTTAGTTTGGTCTGGTTTTACGTACATTATTTCTTAGGCTGATTTGACCTTTTCTGCTTAACACACATACTGAACTGGCATTTTAAGTAAGGGGAAAAAACTCATCAGCGCAATTTTTGGATCACGTACCCATTATTTGCTAGTGTTTTACTAAAAACATGGGCAATTTTCCAGTTCATTAAGGATCATCTCAGATCTAATGCTGTTGGCGAGAAATAAAGCTATTAGGTTACAATAGCAAAATATTTAACCTAAATAAAAAAAAATCCCTATTGCTTACAAAATAGTAACATAATAATTATGGTGCTGGCTGAAGCCATTTCTAGTTTTAGTGTATAGGCACCTAAAGGAAAACTGCTCTGTCTCTTTAATTCTATAGAAGCTGTCTTGGTCCATTAAGTTACTGATATCTAAAAATGGTTTGTAACATTTACAGTACTTGTAAGCAAGGTATTAAAAGCTTGAGATGTCAACAGGGAATGCCCTAGGAGAAAAGTAGTACTGACTTTGAATTAGAAAATAATTCCTCACCTAAGCAAAACTCATACTGATTATGTAAAACACTTCTATACCCTCTCCATTCTAGGCAGAAGGTGCTGTTGAGCAAAGCTAGTGTCCTAGCTCAGCCAGCCTTCCATCCTGCTGCCATGTGTGGGGATGGGCATGGTGGTCCCATGTGCAATGCTGCTTTTCCACCTGCATGACTCTGATGTGGATCCTGTGGTGGGGAAAACAAAGAAAGACTGTCACTGATTTGTGTAAGAACTGGGAAGCCTTTCCACCTTTCTGAGGAGATGAATACTCAGATTACAAGAGATTTACAGGTTGCATTGTCCTGTGTTGTTCCTTGCAAAACCATTTATCTGTGCAGGTATCAACTGCTGCCATGCTGATTGTAACAACAGTTCACGCAAAACTGCCACACTTGTTCTGTACTGCACAAAGCCTTGTCTGTTCTAGAAGGTTTGTTATCAGTACCTCCTCTTGAAGCTTCTCTTGTCTTTGAGAGATGCGTACTACAAACCGCAAATGTGTGAAATGGCTGATAAGCAACCCTGTAGCTACACTGGCAATACAGAAGTTTTACTTATACACAAACTTTGAATGCTGAACTGAATTATACAATGTGCTAGGTGACTTTCAGTAAGCAGCAAGAAATTGCAGCTGCTCAGAGGACCGGTAAGACTTGAGAAGAGCAGTGGATGCTGCTCTTGGATGTGTTATGTGATTGCACTAGCTGTATCTATGTTGTGGAGTGGTCGTGTTGGCAGCTGATGGAAAGTACTCCGTCAGCACTTACACCAATGCAAGATGAAGACTGATGGGCCTAGATGGAGAGAAGTAAAAAAGAACAAGCAGAATAATGAAAATAAGCCTACTGAATACTGCAATTACCTACTTTTCCCTGTACAGAGCTGGTCATTCTCTGGATATAAGGGTCAATTTCTGTTTGAATCAGATCCCTTACTTCAAAATAGTGGAGAGTCTGGGCCAGAGACACAGGCTTTCTGTTGCTATCGTTTCGAGGTTTTGTTCTGGGGATGTGAAAATGCTGAGGTTTTAAACTGACAAACCTTGCAGCATGGAGTTTCAGCCAGGGCTACTGACAGCATCAGAGCCAGTCCTGCTGCCAGCCCTGCTGGGATGTGTGCTGTGGGAGAGACCTGAAGACTTTGCCACATTGAACCATGTCTGTCTGTCTGTCTTCTTTCTGCTGATGTGGATTAATCCTAGCTGATCCTTACATGAAAACAATTAAAATAAAATAAAAGAAAAAAGCATCTACCTTTGTGAAAAGTAGATCATTCCTGTGAATAAGCTGATCTACACAATACTGGAATCAGAGACTGGCTTATCAAAAATTATTTACAAATCAGCTTGGACAGCCCTGTGTTTCAGTTACAGCAATACATATACAGGAGGAATATCACCAGTCATAAACAACGCATCTGCTGGCAGAATATGGACTCAGCTATTGATGCATGTATTGCATCAATCTCCAGCAAAAAAAACCCCATTAAACTAAAGTCTGTTCAGGAAATACTCTGTGCAACAAACAGAATAACTGCAGTCACATTCACTCCTTGTCCAATGCCAATACTTTCTCTTAACTCCAGGTATGTACCTGTTTCTTTTATGTGCAACCACTAGGCCAGAAAAATGGGGAAGGTTTGTGTTTCCAGGCACAGCATGTGAATTCTGCAATTTGTTGTCCTCATCTTTTTCCTAGGTTTGAGGTTATATATAAACTGTATAGAAGCTGTTTGCTTCTACTACCTTTCATTAGTGCGAAGTGGCCTACATGGAAATTTCTGGGCTTGGATTCTTCTGCTACAGTTACCTTCTTTGCTCAATCTGCTTCATGTTCCCACTCTCCCCTTTATAGCTACTTACTCAAAGGGGTCGCTGGGATCAGCTCTCTGGAGCTCTGGAGGAATCGGTATTCTTTTGTAGTACATTTCCCAGTCAAAAGCTCCTCGCATGGCATCCCCCGCCTGTGCCTCGTAGCCAAAGTGATTGTGGTCAATGACATCGATCATAGGACACACGATGGTTTTGTGGTTTAGTGCAATCTGGTCTGAAAAATGAAAGCAGAAAATAGGAAACGGCATGTCTAGTCAAGCCATCTATCATATTGCTGCAAAGTGAATCCCACAGGTTTCCTGATGTTTGAAGATTGCTTGCTTTGTTCCCTATGGCCCCCAAATAATTTCATTTTTCAAATCTGTATCAAAGCTTTATCTAAAGTGGACTTAATGCAGTTGGGCAATGATTAGAAGCATTTACAGTTCTTTAAAGGGAGGCATATCCCTGTGAGACCCACAGGAGTCCAGTCATCTATATCTCTGTCACTTTGCTACTCTGAGCTGTCCCCAATCTGTCAGCTATGGAACAAGCCAGCAAGCAAAATGTAAAAATACTCCTTCAGCTGTGGGGAGCACGTATAGCAAGCTCCTGCATGAGAGATTTGTGTTCCTAAATGTGAATCTCAGCACTTGCAACCATTCAGCCGCTGTTCCTGTGGCTCTAGTGTGCATCAGCTTTGAGATCAAATGCTACAAATTAAAGGCAAACTCCAACACGAAGAACAAAACAGGGCTTGTGTCCTTTGAAATATAAGGAAGGCCTCACAGTATTATTCTTACTCATCTGTTTCTAAAGAAAGGAGTTTCTATTTGCTTTTCAAAAAAAACTGTGAGCCTAAGTCAAATTTCCATCTCTAGCATAAGGGAAGGGTGGGCCTGAATCTGCTTTGGTGAATTCTACTGCTTAATCCGATAGAGCTCCTCAGAAAAGAAAGAAAATAAAGAAGATATTCCAACTGCAAAAACTAGGCAGAAGAATAACGGTCTGAAATGAGGAAGCATAGGGAAAATTTGTAGCTGCATTGGCATGAAAGGACAGTAGAAAGACTCTCTACGAACCTCTGAAAAAACAAAATCTCAACATTCCAAGTATAATAAAGCTTTTTCTCCAAATGGCAGCCTAGGTACTTTACAAAATGTAATACATTGTAGGGCTTATTTGGAAAACTTGTTTTTTGTTTTTAAGGATTGGATTTCACTGGTGCTTGATAATACCCCCAAAGAATCAGAGGGCTGAGTGTGGAATGAACACTTAGATAGGAAGGCAGGTAATACTCGTGTAACGATTAATAATACAAATGCTGCTTCCTTGCTTCTGAGGGATTGAAATTAAGAAAAAAGATTATGTTAGCAAAACTTCTGTATTTTTAATATTTTTTCCCAGTTGCTGTTTAGAGACTGTCCAAATGGCGGAACAACCCTGACTGCCAGTGAGAAATTACTGTCCCTGGAAGTTCAGCAGCTTTTTATACCCTTATCCTTTAATAGTGAAATAAATTTAAAGCACAGTCTCTCACAAAGTTCTAGGAAACTAATCTCAGACATAATGGCTGCATTACTGTTGCTATTGCCAAATATAATTACATTCACTGGTATACTGTGCAGTGTTATCTGTAACCATTATGTAAAGTCATTTTTACATAATCTCTTTCCTGTGATGGTCCTGCTAATAGTTATAGGGCTTATAATAATCTGTCTCTGATCCCCCCCCCTTCTAAATTGATGGGAGGAGAGAAACTAAATGGGATTGATTTGACTGGAGCAGGTCAAAGGTAGACTCATAATACACTATCATCCTTCTCCTGATCTTTAAAAGCCACTGCCTTTAAATAGACTGAAGGATTGGAAATCTCTCAGTCACATGCAGACATCACCAGGGAGAAAACTCTGTGAGCAATGCTCAGACTCAATCCCAGTCTTCACTTCTACAACTCTGCAAGAATTTTGCAAGTAAGGCAATGCTTACCTGCCTGTTCTTGTGTGTTTCTGCACAATGTACTTGTCAGCCCCAAAAATGTTTTAGGTGTGATGAGGAACCACAGGAAGATCTTGACTTTCGAAGAAACCAGGGTGTTTGCAGTTGTGCACACCAAAAGGCAAAGTAATCAAACTTGCATCCTCAGTGTTTCTTTCAGTATGCCTAAAATAATGAATTTTGCATACGTACTTTTTAGGCTTAAATGTAGATCTAGTGCAAATTTAGGAAGCAGAAAAAAGGGCTGTAGGGCTAGCTTAGACTTCACAAGAGCGCTAGTATCATAGCTTTACAGATGTGAACATGCTGTTGCCTTTGCCAGCCACTGCTCTTTATCCCACCTGCTCCTAGTGCAAGACACTGAAAGCCACAGCTGAAACACTTTACATCTTTTTTCCCATTGCCTTTACTCATCATCCTTTCACAAATTCCTACTGGTCTGAAAATTTACATGTATTATTTCAATGTATATATGCTGCAGATAAAGGGAGGAACAGACAGATAAGCATCATCATACTTGTAATAATCTTGCAGATTTGAGGAAAAGCCTAGGAAAACGAGGGAACATTGCTTGGAGCTTTCTCCATAGTAATTTTAAGCAATATATACATGCATATTTGAATTCAGCACTTTTAGTATTAAACAGAGCGTGCATATGTGGCAAAAAAAAAAAGTTTTCAATATTTGATAAGTCACTATCTCAAAAATGTAGGTTTAATCTTCATGAGTATGATGCACCCCTTTAATTTCAAGTGCTTGTTTCAAATTGGCTTGGTTAAAGTAACAATGCCACATTGCAAATACTCTTATCTTCCTCCTTAAATATGTGATTACAGATGGTGACAACATTTGAGTGGCTCAACAAATTATCTCTTGTTATCTGAGTTGTCATAAGTACTTGTACTCTTAGTCTCCCCGCTGCTAAGTGATGCATCATATAAACGTGAAGATTGACAACTATAGGTAGGAGATGTCTTGACAACTTGCTAAGTATGATCTAATCACGCTATAGGTTTAAGTCTTGGTCAGGAAAAAAAATCTGTTTTGACAAACCTAGTTCTGGTAGCCTATGGCACTAAGATCTATTGTCCCTGTCTGCTGTTACTGCCCCTGCAGCAACATCAACAGAAGGAAAGACATGCATCTTTCAGCTGGTTTGCTGCTCAGTTTCTTACCTGCAATAACTGCATCTTCACACTACAGTAGACTCTCAAGTACAGCAGCTGGAGCCCAAGTCACATCTTTCCTTCTGCTGACCTTATACCATTGAGGAATGATAACAAACAGCTGTGTTTGCTAACATTTTTACACGAGTACAGCTGCCTGCTCAGTGAACATCAGGCAAAACTCAGATCTCAGAGTGGCTTATCTCAGTTTAGAAACCCATTTAAGCTCAAGAAATAAACGAAATAAAGCTTAAAGAAAATAAAGTCATTTTGCACCTGTTTTTAAGAAAACAAAACAAAGGACTCTAACCAAAACCAACTGTGGCTCAGCTCCACAAAGCGATTTAGATACCTAACAAGTCTGGAAATAACTCAGTCTTTCTTTGGTCTAAAAAGCAATAGTAAATTCTGAAAATACAAGTTAGGTATCTAAATAACTTTGAGAACTGTTGTTATGTGATTGTTCCTGGTTTCCTCACCACCTCCCCATCCTCTAACTTTCAAGGTCTCATTTTGAACAAAGCCTGGTTTGGAACAGTGGAAAATGCTGCCCTCCGCAGTGAAGACTGGCAGTCTTCGCTCCAGAGAAGGGCTGAACTGCACTCTCCTTGAGGACTTTTCACTACACATGGCAGATACAATCAGAGCTAAAATAGGGCAGCTTCAAAGCAATAAATACCTACTATAACCTCTGTTGTGGTTTCCCTGAATGACATTCAGTCACGTGCAGTGCTAAGTCAATCACAAAACAGATCTTTAGATAAACACTTGCGAAAATACATTAACTTCACTATTATTAGTAGCCAGGTGTCATCTGATTTCAACATAGCAAATATTTGCCACCTAATGGTTATGAGAAAGTTCTCTCATCCCTTTAGGAAAAGAGGTTACAGGGCATCCCTTAAATACAGCAGCTGTGTGTTCATTCCCGATTTGTCCTGCTTCCTGTAATGTTCTACATCTTCTTTCAAAATAAAGCCTATTGATTCTGGGCTCCAGTATTCCTCAAGATTAATTTTTAGATCCTCTGGCTGGTTAGCTATAGGTATTTCTACTATATGTGGAATGAGAAAGATCTCATTCCACTTGACAATTAAGGAGAACTGGGACTTGGTCCCTGATGAAGCTTCTCTCATCTTTCCAGTTTTCTGGCTTGAGGCTGAGGGTTCCAATCATTGGTTCAAAACCCAACTGCAACCTAACTGCAGTTATGAATCCTTTGTGACTACTCTATTTTTCTGTTTTTATAAGTGTGAAACCTAGCTAGATGAACCTTCAATTCAAACAAGAAAGCCAGAAAAGGAACTTGCAATTTTCCCATGTCCAAGTTAGCAAAAAAAAAAAAAAAAAAAAAAGGTTATGTTTCATCTGCAGTAATTTAGAAAAAGATTTCAGAGGACAAGAGTGAGAATCTTCTTGAGATTTTTTTCATTAGTGGCAATGTATTATGCACATTGGGGCAAAATCAGAAAGCAGAGAAAAGGTGGCTCTACATGTAGAGTACTCCAGAGTGTTTAACAGCTACTTGTCAGGGCAGCTTGTGGAAGGTTTGTTGAAACTTGTATTTCCCTCTTCTCCTTTATGCCATTTGGGCTTTACGTGAAGACAGGGAGGTTATTTTTAAAAATGCTGATGTTGTGATTAAGGGCAAAATGGTAACAAGGGGAAAGACTGTATGTGAAATTTGATATGGAAGCTAGAAAGGATATACATTTGGAATTGTGTACAGTGCCTTGTTACTGAACTGAAGAAAACTAGTTACTAGTATTTTTTTTTTTTTGGTCTCAAGTGATAGTTCATTAGCAGAACAGCATCTCTTACTGGCTACAAATACTTTATCAGCTTACTGTGTGGCCAAACAGCCCTAGCAACAAAATTAAAGAAACAATAACGATTAACTGGTGAAATCCTATCCTGTCACGACACACTCTTTTAATTATTACAAATTTCTTTAATAGTAAACTCAGAAATTTTCTTTCTTTTCCTAGCAAAAAAAGCACTCTGCACATACACTTTCCATGTAGTCAGGTGCGTAGAAAAGGGGACATTGTTTCCTGAAGTGAAATCCTAGACTACAACAATTGATTCTTTCCATTTCTTTGACTAATGGAGCTTTGCCGGCTGTAGCTGGAATCCAGCAAAGCAGTCAATAGCAAATAATTCTTTCTGAGCTTCCTATTGTGAATGCAGTTGTTATTGGGTTTAACTCGGAGCTCTTGGATACATTTACAGCAACGGCTGTTTTAATGGAATGTGGAGGACTAGGAAGGAGTACAACACCTGCATAACAAAAGTTTTCAGGTGTACAGTAAGAGCACAGCATAATACTAGATTTAGTACTGTATTTAGTAGTAGTACTAATAACATAAATTGTAACTCTGATAGGCCAAAGTGATACTCCAAAATTTTACCAGTTCTTTAGTCACAAGAACCATAAAATGGAGCTGCTTGCATTTCTCTGAGTTCTCTCTCATACTGACTCTTCAGACACTGCAGCAGAGCTCCACTTCTGTACAGTGTATGTCCTGCTTACTGTAGGGCATGGCTTTGATTGCTTAGCTACGCTGTGTGCTCTAATTTTAATGGCTGATAAATGCTCATACACTTACTAAGCAAGGGAGGTAGCCAATTCACGTTGACTTCGCAATGGGAATCCAGAAATGTCAAGACTTCTCCTCTAGCCAGCGAGGCTCCTAGCAGTCTGGTCCGAATGAGCCCTTCTCGTTTCTTGGTACGTACAATCCTCACTTTGGCAAAACGGACCATGTATTCCTCCAGCTTCTCTTTTAAATGTTCTAGAAAGAAGGGCAAAAAAAGTGTCAGTGGTGCCAGTCCTGGAGGAGCCAACAGAAGGACAGGTTGGCATACAACCTGCAAGCAGCTTATCTACTTCCATCTCTTGTCACTTCAAGTCCTCCAAAATCTGCCACAAATCTTCCCTGAAATTGTTTGGAAAGTGCAAATGTTCTCTCTTTTATCACACAGAGGAAGACATTGACACGCTGGACCTTTCACTATAGTTGCTACTGGCAACCTGCCATCCACAATGTAATCATGGCCAAAACAACTGCAGGATATTCATCCATCCTCTGGTTCCTGCAGCCCAAGGCCAGATAAACATTCTGGCACGCTGTTTTATAAACAGTGTCCTTTCCAAGTGGGTTTCTTGTATCAACTAATTATGATAAACTATGCGTGGAAATAATTTTTTTTAAAAGTAAGCATTAAATCAGCATGATTAGATTGTTTTTATAGTGGGAAGGGAAAAAGACACGAAGGAAGATCTTAATGGTTGGATACCAGCGTGAAGCAAATGGACAGCTGACTTCCTAACAAGCTGCAAATATAGAATAGTTGATAGGTTCTGTTATCTGCATCACCTGGCTCTATTAGTATCACAAAACAGCCTCTTTGGGAACATTTTTTCTTCTGAAACACACACAAAGAATGATAAAAAACCTAACAACAAACAACACCCTACAGTTTTGCCTCTTGCTAAATACATCTACAACAGGAATACTGATCTTTTGTCTTTGATAAATCAGCTCAGCTTGTCAGACTCATTACCTTGGAAAAACCTGATAATTTCATTTGGCAGGAAAAGAGGAAGAGAAAAGCTTAGTTTCCAATAACGAAAAATGGTGATAAGCCACATTTAGTGATGGTAGGCATTGTAAGCTAAGTCTTACTGAAATGGATTTGCCAGGTTGTGATTGTTTCTTACATCACCTACCATTTCATTGGACTTCTATGGTCAGTAGAGGCCTTGATCCAGACCTTACATCATTATAGATGGGAAGAAGTTTGCTACGGACTAGCTGAAGGGACTACTATTTAGCAGTACCCTGGAGCATATAATGCTGACACGCAGATTAAAGGCAATAAGCAAACAAGTCACAGTGCAGAGAATACAGGATCTTGTGTTAAAATAAAATCAATCTCCGCTGAAATAGAGCTCCCTGCACATGCTCCTTCTTGTCTCTGCTCCTTTCCTCCCTAGCTGACCAACACACAAGACTTTCCAAATCTACCTGCAGATTAGGAAGGAATACAAACACTGCTGTGTACATATATGTATGTAGTGGGAGAGCACTGCATGGGATGCTTCTCTGTACTGAGGAATCCTGATGTATGCTGACACAGGAGAAGGAACAGCCTGAGACCAGAGAACATCAGCCTGCAAGGATTACAGAACAGGTTGGGGGCTTGGGGAGGAGAACCTCAACACTTTGGAGACCTGCTGGGCCAAGACAGTGGTTTGTGTTCATAGTACTACCTGGAAGAAGTATTAGATAAAGTGAGGAAGGACAAGTCCGAGACAAAAAAAATAATGAATGACATTCAGATAAACATTGAATGTCTTAATCTTCTTGTCTGTGGTTGATTGTAAAATACACATTTAAATTCTGAAGTAAGAAGAAAACAGGTATTCCTTTTTTTCATCCCATTTTGCTGATCAGAGGATCCTACTACATAGCTCAAAATTTGGCTATGTATCAGACAAGATTTGCTTTACTGTAAGCTGGTTCTAGGCAGCTTCCCTCTTTGAAGGCAGCAACCAAGGAAGCATCTAAACTCTCTGATGGAGAAAAGCAGGAGCCTTACTTGGATAACCTAAGTTGTCTGTGGTGTTGGTAGACTCTCTGATGCCTGTACAGAAATTCAAGGTACATCTGAACTGGACCTTCACTAGTTAGGTATCACAATGGCTAAGGTAAGGCTCTTGCAATAGACAGTTTGAATATCACCACCACTGATGTTTAAGTGAACTAATACAAATTCCCTCTTTTCATGCATTCTGATTGTAATCACTTGTCTTGGGCCAAATAAATTCAGTGGAATTCAATCTCATACAAAGGACTTAATTTCATTCCTTTCACATATTGCAACGAGCAAATTCTGAAAGCTGAAGGCCTATCTCTTCAGGAAAACACTTAATGGAGAGATGATGTAAACTATTATATTACAATACATTCTCTCTGTTCTTATATCAATTGCCAAATAACAAAAGAACTGAATAATATAATTTGATTGTCATCAGTTGTATTGGAACTTGAACTCCACGAAATCAATGGTAGCTCGTACTGTTCTTTCATTGCTTCAGGTTCCTTGCAAACTCAGAAAAAGAGGTCTCAAATTTTATATAAATTTTTTGGGTTTTTTTGGCCAGAATAATACCTGAATTTCTGCAGAACAAACAAGAGTTCTCTATACTACCTTCCTGTCTCTCTCTCTCTCTGATAGCTCTTCACACATTTCAGACAGCACGTCATCTGATTTGTGAAGAACTGCATTAAAACATCCAGCACATCTTTTGATGCCAGAATCACACATCCCCAAACTGTTTTAATCTACTCAATTAGTCCTATGATTGAATAATTCTGTTATTTTCTCCTTGTCACTCAAAGAACAACTTGCAAAAAAGCAGAAGTATACAAACAAAATCTGCAAGTCTTGTTCACATAGAATTCTAAATCCATCCTCATTTAGACATATATGGAAGTAATCAGGAAGAAAACAAAAGCAATAAGTGTTAATTTTTATAGAGCTTAGACAAGTGACAGAAAAAGATCAGGTCTACATACAAATCAAAGTATATGGATTACTAGAGATAAATAAGGTATCTAGATTTGTTAAAACACCTCCATGTTAGTAATATACTAATAATAAGTCACGACATAGTCAAACGGATGCCAGTAACAATACCTACCATATCTATAGTTTGGAGATTTGACCAAGACAAGTTTGTGAATTTGAGATAAATAACTACCAATAACTAACAATAACTACAAAACCATTATGAAGCATTTAAGTTCAATGACCAACTCCAGTACGGTCACAAGAATAAAAATATCCTAAGTGGATGAAAAAAAATCCCTTTTGGATCCGTAAGTAGTGATTTTTTTAACTTAAATCAATACGAAAATGCTCTCATATTGTATTTTCTCCTGCAATGTCCTGTGGCACTATCTGTCTCAAATCTTACCAATCTCTAAAAGCATAAACAAACACAGAGTAAAAGCCAGAGACAGTGGAACAGCAGTAGTTTTAAAGCAAACAGTAGTATTTTCTACTATCCTGTAAGTAGTAAAAACATGTCTTTCATGTTGAACCACTCATTAAAGCCACTCCCG
Source organism: Pterocles gutturalis (assembly GCF_000699245.1). Lineage (NCBI taxonomy): Eukaryota > Metazoa > Chordata > Aves > Pterocliformes > Pteroclidae > Pterocles > Pterocles gutturalis. The sequence goes on from NW_010146060.1 coordinate 42,368, forward strand.
CATTACTCAATATACTGGTATTATCATAGGTCAGACTCTTTAAAGCAAAACGGCAATTCAGCAGGCCCCGCAGTCAGCAGCTGGTTTAAAGGCTAGCTACTTAATAAAAGAAGCCATGTTTGAGCCAGGGGTCATGAAGACATAGATACTCTGACAAAGACAATACCTGGGAATCTCACAGCTCAAGTGTTGCTTAAAACAGACTAGACAAGACTTCAGAATTCTCTGTATGGGAAAAATTTTTATTAACAAATTATCTAGATGTTTGTGATTAATAACAAATTTTGATTTTTTTAACCTTGTCTTTTCCCAAAAATATCAAAATAAACTGCCCTTTTCCACAGAACTGCATAAATTTCCTTCACAGAAGAGAAACACAAATGGTATTTTATTTCCTATAGTACAAATGCATTATCTCAGTCCCCAATTATTGTGTGGCTAACATTATCTCCAGAAGCATCTCACACACAAAACCTGTATATTACACATATACATTTAGAAGCAAGGAAACTCAAGTGCCCAAGTAAACACACATCAATCCATGTCAGAGCAAAACTATAATTCCAAAAAAATCCTCTGAAAGAAATTATAATGCAGCGTGTAAAATAGAAAGCAACTGGTAATAAAAAGGTCTTTAAATGTCCAGGGGACAACACATTCTGCCCTTTTACTACCAAAGGAAACAGTTCAAACAAGCTTGCCATGACAATAAAATGGAGGTAGGATGGCTTCATTTATATGCTGTAATATTACATAAATTTCACTTTCAGAGTTAGGCATGAGAGAGAAAACAGTATTTAAATTCTACAGTGAGCTATAAATGGTGCACTTTGGATATAAAGAAGCCAAAGCCCCTGTCACTAGATATGACGAGTAAAATGTCAAATTTGTAATTTAAAAGAAAATAAATCATTCTTTTCTTCACAGTTTTGATGAAATGAATCCATGAATCATATGTTTGACACATGCCAGGCACCTGCCAGGGCAAGAGTTGGCACAGACAGTGACAAATACAGAATAATGCACAGGCAGGAGGTTTACAGGCTGTCACTGCTATGACAAGTGATGATAAAGGGAAATATTACGTCTCTTCTAGCTATAGCCTGTAAACAAATTCTCCATTGTAATTGTTTTGTGTGGGCCTTCTTTGTCTTCATTTAAAGTCTGGAGAAGTTTTTCTGAAAGAATAGCAGAGACATAATTGCCTGGTCATAGTAATTAAAGATCTACTCAAGCAGAGTACCCAGTTACTTAAATTGGTGCCCAGAAATAAATTAGAAATTAAGGGTCTGCCTTTGTCAGGAAAAAAACCAAAACATAGCAGTAAAAAGCAGAACTGCAGTTCTTCTCTCCTGTTGGGAGACACAGAGGGAATATTTCATTGTCACACTGGTACCCTGTGGCAACGTGTGCCATGTGACAAGCAACGTTCCTCCAAAGTTATTGAGAAGGTGGTAAGAGAGATATGACGATGTGAAAGCTGGAGCTGGTCTTCAGGACTTGCACGACTGCAGCACGGACCATGAAAGAGGACGGAAAACACAAAGAAAAGAAAGAAAGCCTTTTGTTAAGCCCCCCTTCTGGACAGCCAGGCAGGTCTATCCCAAACCTGGGCCTGCCTGCAACACAGCTTACCCCCTGCATCTTTGTAGCACCTCCGATTTCTGCCCAAAAGTACTGACAACCTCTGTTATAGTATCATTGACCTGCAAATTATCAAATAATTGAGAGCAGCAACAGAGCCTGCTAAATGCCCCAATAAACAATCTGAACTAAATCTGTTTCTTTTTAACTTTAATTGACTGAGAAGTATGCAATTTGAGCTGTTCTGTCATTCCCAACATGAGCCATATAAAAATAGTTCAAGAAAAACTTACAGCAGCAGCAAATGTATGCTGGCCTCTCCTGTTACCTCAGGCATATGGGAGGAAGTAACGTGGCCAAAACCATAGTAGTCTGTGATCTGAGGTCAGTAAAATAATCTCGAAGCAACTATTTCTGTTGGTGAAAATTAGAGCAGTCAAATGGCTGTTCTGATACGCAATAATAGTGAGGCCAGCTCAAAAAGATTTTTCTCGATCTTTTACTCACCGGCCAGCAGCAGAGAGCTTTGTGCCCAATATGCACAGAAAAACCATCAATTACGTTTACGCAACATCCACGGCTCTCATTGTGTAAAGGACCTCCATCACTTTATGTCCTATTCTGTAAGACAGGACATATCTTCCCAGGTAAAATTTGTAAGGATACTTTTCATTCCTTTCCTGAGGCCTTGAGCACACATTTTCCTGGAACACTGCACCTTAATCTTTTGATGACTAAAATGCTTCTGTCTAGGTTAAGTCTTAAGTTGACAGAAAATAAAGGAAACTTAGTGGCCTACAATTAATCTGTTATTATTTGTTTTCTGCTGCAATTGACAAAATAACTCTCTCCAGTGCATTGTTGTTATTTTTACTTTCACTGCCTGTATATATGCTACCATAAAAGCAAATCAGTCTGAAGAGAGAATACAAGGGGAGCACATGAATTCGGGTACATCATCTTTTTTTCTTCCAGTTTCCCTTCAAGCTTTTTATTTGCAGAAGGTTGGTGGGAAATGCTGGCTGGACACAGAAATGTTGCAAAGGCTGTACCAGATCAGCTGCCACTTTTCTAGCCAAGTTGAAGACTCCAGGAAGGACAATTTCCCTGGTTACACCTCTGGGTACTACCCTGCTGCACTACCCTTGTGGTAAACAACTTTTTCCAAAAGTCCAAACTGAATCTTCTAAGCTGCATCTTGGGGCTGTTGCCTCTTATTGTACCATCTGCCAGCACCAGGAGGAATTTGGTTGTGTCATCTGTGCAGTTCCCATTCAAGCTGCTGTGGGCAGCTATTAGATCACCACTTGTCTGCTTCTCTGGCAGCCTAAATGAGCACAGGTTCCTCAGCCTCTTCTCAAAGGTCACATGCTTTTTGCTAGTCTTTTGCTAAACCAACTCCAGCTTTTGGCATCCTTCTTGAACCGCAGAGCCCAAAACTGGATGCAGAATTCCAAGTGTACCCAGCACCAACATCATAAAAGGCATAAATTCACTTTATCTGCTCACTCTTATCCTAACGTAGCCCATCAGTTCGCCTCCCTAGTGATAAAAGGCCACCACTTTCTCCTATTCACCTGGTATCCACAGGTCCTTCGCAGCACACCAGCTAGCCAGTTCACAGTTTTACTGGTACGTGTGGTGATTCATCCAGGTTCAAAATTTAGCTCTTCTTGTTGAACTTCATGAGATATATTTTGTCCAATCCTAGAGCTTATCTGGACCAACACGGCACTGTTTGATGTGTTAACCACTTTCTCTACTTTAATATAATCCACAGATTAGCTGAGGGCATACTGTCTCATCATCCAGGTTATTGATGAAGACATTGACTAACATTGCCCCCAGTACTTACTTACCTGGTATATTTTGCCTAAAGGACACCAATTCATTGATTAACTACCCTTTGAGTCCAGCAACCCAACCCATCTAAAGACTTTTTGTGCAGCCCATGCTTCCTCTGGCTACAAATGAGAATGCTACAGGGACTAAAATTTCTTAAAGTCAAGGTAAGTTACATCCATCACCCTTCCTTTGACCATGATCATCAGAAAAGGCAATCGGACTGTTCAAACATGATCTGCAGTTGGGTAAATATGTGACAGCCACCCTAGATTGTTTTCTTGTCCTTCATGTACTTGCAGATGGCTAGGCACTACCCTACAAGGGGATGTGCTTCATGATTATTCCAGGCAGCAAGATGAGGCTTGTTGGTCTACAACTACTGCTTCCTCTCCTTTTTCTGAAAGATTTAAGTAGCAACTTTTTCAGGTTGGTTGCACATTCTAGTTAACGGTCATGTATGACGTTCAATAACAGTCAATGATTGCCCTTTTTTTTTTGTTATCTTCTGTTGTGGCTTTACTTTTCACCTAGAAAAGTGTGATAGTATTCTCTCTTCAGACACACAAATCCAAAGTCTTTTACTCCTAATTAGTCCTGACTGAGTAACCCTGGAGGAAGGATGGGGAGGTTTCCTGCCAGACTGACTTTAGCATCTGATCTCCAGCCATGCCAGACTCCAACACAAGTTCCAGAAGCAGATAAGTACTGTTAAAGCTGTTGGATATGGCAAGTCTGACACAGGCTGATAAGAGCTAAATTTACAATTGCTTGGTATAATAGCAATTGGCTAACAGCAATCTCATTTGAGCACTAGACAACCCGTTCTTTTTGAACAGTTTTGTACACGTGAAAATAAGGTCACTTGAGAAAAGCTATGTAGTTACTGCTGATCTGGAGGTAGCACTGTTAGAGACACATTTGTGCCAATCACTTGGAAAAGTGTTCTCCCGGCTGTGACTGGTGGGGGGTGCAGGGGTGGGGTTTAGCTGGCTTGGGGCAAGCAAAAATGTAGTCTCTTTTTTGATATTAATAATGAGCCAAAGTCCTTGGGTGATATACTACAAGGCTGTGAAGAGTATCCTGAATGTGCAATAATTCCATTCATCACTTGCACATCACTGAATATAAACTTCCAGATAGCACCTTCATTTTGATGTTGAGTTTCAACTACAGCCTGTTAAAGTTGAAAGAACCTCCAAACTCGACAGTAAATGCACATTCCTTTGCCACAGCCTGAAAAGGTCAGCATGACCCAGAGCAGGAGGCTGAACAGAGCAGAGGAACACATAACCTAGCTTGATTTCCTCCCTGATAGTCTTAAGTTAAACTTCGAACAAATCTGTTTTGTTGTGTACAGGCTTTCATACAGTCATGAAAGGAGGGACTCTGACTGCAGAGTCTGTGAGGTTAGCCAGGTTTGCTGAGACTTTCTCAGTCTATAGCTTCAGTCAACACAGGCACGCAGAGATTCTGGTATCTCTTTGTTCTTCCCTGAGCCCATGTAATTGTGACTGTTATCGCAGTTGTTCTGTTGCCAGCACAGAAGCACCTAGGATGTCTTTGTCAGCAAGGTGAGTGTTCAGGTAATTGAATACACGCAGGAGGTTACTCAGATATAAAGTGGCTTGACTTCTTATACAGATGCCATGGAAACATCATTAAATTCTTGAGGTACTTTTCCCTTCCAGATTTTGCAAACATGGAAAGGAGCAAAGCACTTCATTTTCAGGTTGTGGTTTAGGTTTTAGCACAGTAAGTTAGATCACCCCATGAGCAGCTAGGGCTGGCTTGCCTGTTTGTTGGCAGTGCTGGCATGGCTGGGAGTTTTCCCTTTTCATAGAAAAGAATGAAAGATGGTTATTTGTTTTTATGGATTTATTCCAGTCATCAGTTGTATGAGGCAGTTGTCGATACCTTCACTGGTGTTGTAGTACGATAACTCACGTCTCTTCCACAGCTGAGAGCAGATTCCTTCATTTGCCATGTTTGCATCAGTCTAGCTCTGAGAAAGGGGTCTCCAGCTGGGAGAAAGGTGGGGCTTCCTTCTACCCAAAGACTAAACGATCTAATCACTACTTATTGTCTGAAAGCCTCCAATGTAACAAAACTACCAAAATCCTATTTTACATATCACAGTCAAACACTTCTAGGAATTAATCAATGCTCAATGTATTTCATACCTTAAAACTGAGGCAAAAAGAACATAAGTGCTTCCTCCTCATTATTTTATATGCTTAATACACAAAAAGAAACAGATTAAAAAAACCCAACTTGTATCTACCTCTGCTTTTTGGCCTGTCTTTTGCAGCCATGAGAATTAAATATATCCCCCCTCAGAGTCAAAGATCTTTTTAACTAAAATTGAGTATTTCTTTGCATTTTCTTTGTGTCTAATTCTAAAGCAACTATCTTTTACAAATCAAAGCTGTTCACATCCATTTGATGTCCATGTTCAGAAAAGGATTTTGGAACTGCCTGAAGAAAAGCTATGACTTGCTTCTTCATATAAGTGCCTGTACCTGCTTCTGACTATTTCCCCAACATTGTAGTTCCTATGCAAAAAGCTTTGAAAATAGGAAAAAATATTTCCTATTTGAGGAAATATGTTATTTTTATAGCTCTGTTCCTCTGCTTGTATCCAAATGGTTTGCCAGCTATAATATGTATAAGAATGATTTTGGTCACCAAAGGAATGACACATTATAAAATGCAACCACCTTATGCTGGATGAGGAAGTTGGTTATGAATATACAGTGAAGCAGTCTTAAATGGGAAGTAAAAATTAATTAGCAGGAAATTATTTTTGCTGCAAGGTAAATACAATAATCACATGAACTGGAATGTGACCAAGAAACCGAATCCAATTAATTATAGAGCAGATTGAGCAGGAGAGAGCTCTTAGTGCATGAACAGGAAACAAAAGCTGCGTTCCTCTCTGATTGTCCTCCTGCTAACTGTACAGGTTGGTAGCAGTAAAAGTACAGTGCCTGACCTTCAGGGTAAAAAGAATCCATACAACTCATGCTGAATGGCACTTTGCAGAACATTTCACTCCCTGCAGCAGCATGGCTCATGGAATAAAGTTCAGCCAAATGGGGAAGAACTTGTTCCCCATGTCGCCTTCGTAGTCCTGAACCCCACGTGGCTGCACAAGCACGTTCAGAGACATACTGCCCGTTCAGGTGATGAGAAGGAAGACAGAAGAGGTTGCAAAAGCTTTTTTTATGGACAATTTTTTTTACAGCAAAGATTTTACGCTGGATGGACACACTTGCTTTGGCACTTCGTTACACCATTAATTCAACAAATGTAACTGAGGCTACAGCTCAAACAAGAACCTGGGCAACAGGATTAGTACAGACCTGTCAAAAGGGTGACCTTGCTGTGTTAAAATTCTATTCTTTTTAACAGGGCTGTTACTACACAGGTATTTATACAGGAACTCGTCCCCAGGGGGAGCATGTTGTGAGGATTCTTCCAGGTTACAAGGCCAATTAGATGCATGTTGTTTTGAAGCGAATCCAGGAAAGTGTAACTTTCCTTGATATCAATACATTGCTCAAAAATGCCGCCTTCTTGTTTTCAGAGTCACACTTTTGCATCCTGACAATATTAGTTGTTAAAAATTGTAACAAACAACTGGTCAAGCAAGGCTTTGTCTTGGAACATACTTCTAACACTACAATCAGGACAATAACACTGGTCATTGGGAAGTGGGAAAAAAGAAGTCAGACAACTCCTGTAATTGCTTTTAAAGTAGCATCAAATTCTGGTACAGCTCCCTACACTGAACACTTCTATTTGCCAGACTAGTTTTACTGACATTATAACTCACTGAACACCTTAGGGTCTACTAACCTAAAGATACTGGAATATAGCCATCTCCTAACAGAATATTTTAATAACTCTCTGCCTAACTATGATTCTGTAGCTCTTGTCCATTCTATGTGCTAACCATCCTAGGTATACCATCAGGTCCTAAACACAGCTTGCAATTACTCCTTTTCCTCAAGAATTCAGTGGCTACTTTTTCCTAGTGCATGGGTTTGTTCTTGAAAAAAAGAGAAGTCCTTGAAATACGCTTTGAAAATGAGATCTCAAAATACAAAAGAGTTTGGGCAGAAGGTTATTCTCCTTGAAGTTTGATATTATATCAAGAAGCTGATCATCCTCCAACTTCTGTAACAGCATTTAGCTTTTTTAAAACGCCATCTCTGACATAGGAATTGGAGTTCTGATGCACCAAGTCTTCACTATGGAATGATGAATTTACCTAAGCTCTCCATACTGCAGCAGGCTAAAACATGAAGATACTCAATGAGGCTTCTCTAACCCACTGAAAGAGGCCTTAATTTCCTAGTAGTGCAAATGCTAAAACTAAGTATGTAGCCATAAACTTTTAAATTTTATTTCTTGCAACACAGCACCTGGCATTCCTAGACATTTCACCTATGGAATACAGGCCTTCAAAAGCTTCAACAACACTTTTTGTTGAAGCAAGTATCCAGTTCCTTCTCTTGACTGCTGCATTCCATCATCCAAAATTTTTATTTTATTAGTTGTTATTTCAAGAGTTTTCTCTGTTTCAACTTTGTCTGGAGTGGAAATACATCCCTTCTTCTGAAACTTCGATACTAAAGAGTCTCTGTCTTTACTAAGCCAGAACTGCAGTTCTCAAAATTGTTTCACTCATTTATTTGCAAAAGTTAGCCATGTTCTTGGTATAACCTTTCCAGTCATTGCTATGTCAAGAAGTGCAGTGAAAGAAGATGGAGTTAATGTTGCTGAAGAGGTTTTCAGAAAGCCACAGTCCATTGGAATTCTCTGACAACCTACTGGCAAATGTTTATGAGATTAGTTCAGGAGTCTTTTTTTTTTTTTTTCCCCCTTTCATTATTTGCAACAAACAGTTTGCTTCCAAAATTAGGTGTATGGAAGTCATATAGTGAAAGAACAAGACTGCTGTTTGGGTTACATATTTTGAAGAATGAGAATTAATTATCAAAAAGAAAACCATTCTCTGTTCATAGACTAATCTGCTATGATGATGTTCCTCTACATAATGAGGCAAACATTGATGCATAATTAGGCATCTCCTAACATCAGTATGAGCTATTAATCAAACAATAACACCATGTTTTTTTCATGGATAGATGATTGGCTTTTCACTTTTTATTTAAAACAAGAAAAAGAACAAATAAATGAGCTGCTGCATAAATCAAGCTTTGGAAGAGGAGACATCAAGTTCTTTCTTTTCTTTGTTATCTTTTTTCTCCCTTTGTTTTATACATTGAATCAACCTGTCTCTTCCTATCTCTCAGCTGTCACAACTGTTCTGCAGTATCACTGAAGCTCTTCATATTCCCTTTAGTCTGGCAGGTTCCCTCATTAAGGATGTGAACTTAAAAAACAGAAAGACACACTGAATATTAAATGAACAGCTAAAATCCAAAGTTTAAATAAGTAAATATTATATTGACTATTAACAAGATGATCTCATTTTGCTCCTAGCAGCTTTCATATGATGGCAATGGGATTAGGCTCAGATATGCTCATACATTTCTACACAACTTATTTTGAACATTCCTGCATCACCTTCCCTCCTCCAAACTGTTGTCTGTCTTGCAACGTCAAAAGAGAGAGGATGTGACACAGCATACAATCCAGTATTTTTTACTGTATATGTCACAAAAGTTTATGCTAACATGGTCATCTCTGGATACAGGAAATAAGGCTGGCATGGACTGTTCTAAAACCTTTTGGAAAGCCAAGCCTCAGGCTCATTCCATCTCCACACAGCCAGCCACATGAGTCTAGAGCCAAACACAACAATTTGCTACTTGTGCCCTTTACCTGTATAAACACAGCCTCCTCCTAGTGATCTTCTCAAATATTTCATAAGTAAAGCACTAATGGCTTAGCAGATATCAAGTGAAAAACAAAACATTTCCATGAATATATTGTATTGCTCTTGGAAAGTGTAAAGGTATTTCAACACTGGTCATATCTGCTTTACAGCATTTTTCTGATCCTTAGAGAGGGACAAAATGCTGTACTTCTGAACATAATATTTATATCTCTATTAGAGTTAAAACTACAGATTATAGATTAAATCGAGCAAATAACCTTTGTATTTCAGATTTCCTTAACATATGAAAAATAACCTTGTCTCAAACTGCACTTAAACCTATAATTGAAATGCCCGGATTTAAGAAATATATGAACAGAAAAACAGAAGATTGTACCATTTTTTCATTTTAAAGCACGTCTTACTTAAAGTACTTAGCAGACTGTCAATACCTTGGCTGATCCAAGAAGCCTCACTGGTCCTGACCAGAACTATATGCATCTTCCCCTCAATGCCTTTTCACTGACTGGAAGTGTTGTGGTTCACACATAGGGTGTCACGCTTCCCCCCAGTTTTTTACTGGTGTGAGGTTTCCCACCTTTAGCATAGAAAGCATTTTTTAAAAAAGGTGTAATAAAAAGAGTGGGAAAGTTGCTGCCATTCACTGCAAATATGTAATATTTTTAATCAATGAACAAAGTAGGAAAATAACATTCTCCTCTGCACTCTAAGCTAAAAAAGAGCCATGTGAAGTTCTACTGTGGTAGCTTACCATAGTAAGTGTAATGTACATGTAAGTGCAATGCAAAAAAACCCCAAAAAACAAAAAACCAACAAAAAACCAAGGCAGAAAATATTGGGAAAAGTTTTAATTGTGTGAATCACATACGAGGAGATGTACTGTGTTACAGATAGCCTCCTCCAACTACTCAGAATCACATAGGCCCCTTCCAATAGTCAACCCACTAATCTCCATGGCAGCTCCAGCAATGACTTGCCTGGAAAAACACAAGGAAAATATTTTTGCATTTTATCTGTAGTTTGATCTGTAAAGTTGGTAGTTTTTCCATGGAAAAGTTGTAATAACTTCTTTCCATTTTTATTGGGTTTATAAAATTAACTTATTCCTCATTCTCTCTTTTTTTTTTTTTTTTTTTTTTCTCTTCTCTTATAAGGACATAAATTAGGCCCAAGTAAAACAGGTAGAAATCACACAGAACAGGTATAGGTAAAAGGAGTTACAATCAAACAGAGAAGCAGTGTCAACAGTGACCCAGGTACAGTTTTGTAACTGTTCTGATTTGAAGAGTTTACTTTTAGATATGAACAAAAAATTGCCAAAACAATTAAATTTAACTCAGTTTCCTGATTAACTAAGACATTCTGAGAGTAGCTTATTATTAACTGGAGTGGCAGATGCTTGGCAAGCTCTGGAATGCAGAGCTGTAAGCAATGATGGTGCTTATAGGTCAAGGAACATGTTTAGCTTAATTTGAAAGCTACCTGATAGAAAGAGCTCTGACTTCTTTTCCAGAGTTATGTTTCTATGCTCATATTTTCTTGGAAGCAGCTGGAAGGAAATAAGAGCAACAGAAAAATAAAAGGGGAGTAAATAAAAGTTACAGTGGGCAAAGCTGAATACAGGAGAACGATAAAAACCAAAGCATTGGAGAGTAAGTAAAAGGTAAAATACAAGTATCTACAATATTCTGAAATGAATATGAGTTCTATTCATACCAGTCTGTCATTCTGCTGAAGAAAATGTTGTTCTGCTGTAAAGGGCAGACTGCATTTTAGCAATATATCTTGTAATTTGTTCACTTTGTGGCTTGGAGTGAAAGGGACAACACTTAAAACTCACAGACAAATGAAACAGAAATTAACCCAATTTCCAAAGAAACAGCTGGAGATGTTCAGAAGAAGGAAATATCATGCTCCCTGGTTTCTTTCACTGATACATCCTTTGCTTTGCCAAGAGGAAATTCTCTCAAGGATAAGAGACTCCCTTAACAGGAAATTTCCCTCGCCACAAAGGTAGTGTGCTCCATTAATTAAGATTACCAGCCAGCTTTAAAAAGCAGAGGGAATTACACAAGGGAATTAAGGATTGAAGTGCTCACTTATATTGTAGCTCTGTGGACCATCCAGTTTGGCATTGCCAAGTGCTAGCAATGCACCTCAGTTTTTATTAAAAAAACCCCAAACATCAGGACATAGGACTTGTTATGCTGTGTCTCGAACTTACTGTATCTTGATTTGCTGTATCTGTACAAACACATAAGAAACATAAACCATACCTGCAACTTGCTGATAGATCTGATTATTATTGTCTAGCTTGCCCTAGCTGTAACACCACAATTACTGGTGGGTAAATTGCCTGCTGCTTATCCTGTGTTTCTGAGCTTTAGTTACATTATTTTAATTGTTTTTCTTTCCATTTTGTGTAGTTTTCTGTAGTTGCATGGTTCTTCCTCTAAAAGAAAATCACAGTGTCTACCAAGAAGGATTAAAAAACTTAAGTAACTAAGCCTGGCAGGAAGAAACGCCCCAACTTCATACCTCAACATGTGACTCACAGGAGCAACATATAGGGAGGGTAAGCATAACATCAGAGAAGTGGGTCGATACCAGGATGCTGGCTTACAACTGTTTTAATTGCACTATTAGTAAGAGCAAGGAATAATTAGAGAATTTGCATAAGTGTAAATGCAATTTAAATTACACTAAATTGACTGTGGTATTTTGATTTGGCAATTAAAATACTACATAACAATACACTCTAACTCTTGGATACAAACGGGTGGATTTTTGTTTTCTATGACTAAATTGTACATTAATAGTACATTTACATTATACTTTTGGAAGGATGTCACCAAATGTGAGAAAATCAAAAATAGTTTCCTTTGAACATGTCTTTGTGACTTTTCATAACCTCTTGTTTCAATAACCCTACTGTGTGTTTTTCTTTAGCAACTACTCTGGCAAAACTCTGCAGAATACTTTGAAAGCAGCAAAGTCAGCAAGGCAGTATTTCATCTATTCATCAATGTCAATATAGTTTTTACTTTTAAGATACTTTGCAGCCTCTGAACACCAGAGCTATCTGTTTCATCAGACAACAGTTTATCATGGGACATAGGGCTTGTTAGGGTAATGATTCAGTATCTGCCACAAGACTGAGGCAGCTTTACATACACAAGCAATAGCTGTACACATCTACTGAGTTTATGAAAATGTACTTTGTTTTAAACCAAGATTTTCTGAAAAGGACTTTCATATAACACAGATAACTTGTGAACTATACAGGGAAAATTTCAGCACAGACAGAAGAACAGGAGGTAGAATTTATAATGCCATCTCTGTATTTGACGGCTCAGACAAGCATGAGCTTCACTACACCTCAGCCAGGTAGAGTCTCTCCAAGAGCTGTTGTTCACCAGAGCTGCTAAGGTACTGTGCGACCCCATGTCAGTTCCTGTATAATTTCATTTTTTTTCTGGGCCTCATTTCTGGGGAGCGTGAAGGGCTCAAGCGTCACCGCCAAGAGAAGCTTTAGGAACTGCTGGGGAGGCAGGGAAATTTCTGACTCCAGTGAGCCAGTGCAGTCTACGACCAGCAGAAGGTAGCACCAGGTCTTTAAGACATTGCCACAAATGATAAAACAAAGGTATACACACCTTTGTGTGTATATACACGAGGACTGCAGGTGACAGCAAATAGGAAATTCACTGCTTGTGAAGCTCCCATCTCACTCTGGTGACTGGTTAGACAACAAAAGCAAACAAATCACTAGTTCAAGTGGCTGAAGCTAAGAACAAATAATTCTACTCAAACTTTGGGCTATTTTATGAAAAGTTTTCTGAACCAAAGTTACCTGAAGGAACTGATAATGGCAAACACATGCATGCGAGGCCTTATTCTGAGGTGCATCCCTGGACCCTGAATGTAAGCTACACCTTTGCATCCACCCACTGAAGTGAACTAGGTAGCTTATCCACAACTATTTGCCAGGAATTTATCCACAGACACAGGGAAAAACCAAATATGCACCAAAATGTCTTCACACAAGTAAGCCAGAAAATTGTATTAAAAAAGAAACAAATACATAAAACCAGTCAAACCCTTCAGGACACTAAACACTTTGAAAAATAAATTATGTTCACTGTGGAAATAATTCATTATTATTAAGTTGGACGTTAATACAAGTAAGATTTGGCAAGACAGTAGAAGTCAATTTAATACCACAACTGAGCTTTTCTAAATTCTTCTGTACACTTTGGTGTTTTCACCAAATTAATTATCAGGCTGCAAAAACTTTCTTTATTTTTTTAAATAAAGCCTAGTTTGTTTGTTTGTCCAAAACTTCATCTATGTTTTAAACATATCTGTGTAGAATAACTGCAACTTTGAATCTACTGTATGCTTCTGATTAATTTCATTTTATTTTTCCATACGTTCCACATTTCTTCACAGTCTCTCTTTCTGGACAAAAATTAATGTATCGCAAAAAAATGGAGAGGAATTTTTACAGACAGACAATTATGTGTTCATAGATTTTCACACACTCTACATTATTGCCATTAGAGCTATGGCTACGTGAGATTAAAGAATAAAACTAGACTGTGAGCACTGTTTTCAGGGAAAAAGAAAGACACCACTTTTTATTTTTTCATTATTATAAGCTAAAGTTAATGCCATTTTTTTGTATTTCTGAGGGAAAAAGATGATTGCCTTAGTAAAAATGAGAGAATGGTTACTATTGGTAACTTTGTGAAACATTCTTACTTATTCTGCACTGGAATGACATAATGTATTTTATGTCAGTAAGGCTTGCAAAAGTGCCTGAACTAAAAAGACTCTGCCAGACCAATTTAAAAAAAAATTTACTTTATAATACAACCATATGCACTTTTAAACACCCGATAAGTTTTTACAAATGTTATGAATTTTTCTGAAAACAAACCCAAGGTGAATATATGCGTGTTTAAAAATTGTTACCTTGCACTGAATTTCTCCTGGAAAACTTGAGCTCATATGGCAAAGCAGAAATAGCTGTATATAGTCATCTGATTCACAGTATCATTTCTCTCAGATTTTTCTGTCATCAGTCATAAAAAATGCATGTAAAGAATAACTTATTTCTTTGTTTTCTTTCTGGTATACATCTCAGTTTCAAACAATACAGCATTTGACCCACCAGAAATACATAAATCCAGGCTTTGCTGAATTTCATTTTTGTTCTAAATCACTGTAGTTTATATTTCCTCATATTTCATGTAATCTAAATTACTTGCCTTCTACCTGGTTGCTGCGTTTTCCCCTTCAATTGCCACATTAACACCTACTCTTGAATCCAAACTGTCCGCGGGACAATGTACAGTCGGAAAACTGCGACTGCTGTTACCACAGATCAACGCTTACAGGAAGCATGGAATGATACATCCTGTGGTAGAAACTAAATTACTGTCTTGTGGAGCTGAAAATTTCTCCCCAAGTGTAATATAGATCCTATAAATATTGTTCCTGAAGGCAAACTGCAAAGACTGTTTTTGAAAAGACCTCACTGAAAATTTCATGTTATTTTCACTTTGCACAATGCATCCCTGCAAGGATAACTTATGAATGTAGGCTTTAGCAACAATTCCTCACATTAAGAACTCCAGACATCTATGAGTTGCATATACTAGGCAGGAAGATTTTTCTACATACTAAAAAATTTTCACAGTTGCAGAGCATTAGGAAAAATGACACCATTTATTTAATCTCTGAAGATCACTTTGATTCTTTATCTGAACTGAGAGGAATTAATGCAAGTTAGTCAGGTGCTTTTAGAAAAGTTTCCTTGCTTACATATGTAAGTTCTCATTAAATGATATGGCTAAACTAAGTACAGAAAATCCTTTAACAAGCAATCATCATGTCAGATAAGCTAATCGGTAAGCATTGGCCAGAATGCTGAAGGTCTTCAAACACTGAGTGGTCCTTGATAACAATGAGATAAGTATTTAAACACTTTTAAAACTCTTACTAATAACAAAAAAGGCTTAATAGGTAGAAACATTCTGACCTCACTTTCTGCTGTTTTTCTTCAGCAAGTTCATTTGTAAAAGCTTCTTGAATAATGGAAGTGGATACAATTAGTGAGCAATATTCACCACTGTACAATGACTTAAAAGCAGTGCACAAGTATTTACTAATCCAAGCACCTTACAGTACAAGGTAAGGAGGAGATTTGCGAGCAAAACCATAATTTTGAGTATTGCTATTAATTTAACTGATTGGATTATTACATTATTAATTTTCTATGCTTCACAACTATCTTCCTTTGTGAACAAAATGCTTTGCTCATCAGTAGTTACTAAAAATCTCTTGTTCCTTCCACACGCCATCTGCTGCCATGGGTAGTGGTGCTAAGAGTGAAGCAGAGCACCGCAATGGAAGTTGCAGATTAAAGTGTGAAGTACACGCTGAAGAACAGCTGCACAAACACATGTGCTAGAATATACGATTACAATGCTGAAGGAACTGGCAGACAGTAAGGCTTAGCTTATTTCAAACCACAGAATCATAGAATGGTTTGGGTTGGAAAGGACCTTAAAGATCATCTAGTTCCAACCCCCCTGCCATGGGCAGGGACACCCTCCACTAGACCAGGTTGCTCAACGCCTCATCCAGCCTGGCCTTGAACACCTCCAGGGATGGGGCATCCACAGCTTCTCTGGGCAACCTGTTCCAGTGTCTCACCACCCTCACGGTAAAAAACTTCCTCCTAATATCTAGTCTAAATCTACCCTCTTCCAGCTTATAACCGTTACCCCTCATCCTATCACTACACTCCCTGATAGAGAGGCTTCTCCTGTAGGCCCCCTTTAAGTACAGAAAGGCTGCTATAAGGTCTTTTCGGAACCTTCTTTTCTCCCAGCTGAACAACCCCAACTCTCTCAGCCTATGAGAGGTGCTCCAGCCCTCTGATCATCTTCGTAGCCTCCTCTGGACCCACTCCAACAAGTTCATGTCCTTTTTATGTTGGGGGGCCCAGAGCTGGACGCAGTACTCCAGGTGGGGTCTCTCAAGAGCGGAGTAGAGGGGGAGAATCACCTCCTTTGGCCTACTGGTCACACTTGTTTTGATGCACCCACCACAGCTGGCTTTCTGGGCTGCAAGTGCACACTGCCGGCTCACGTTGAGCTTCTCATCCACCAACACCCCCAAGTCCTTCTCCTCAGGGCTGCTCTCAATCCATTCTCCACCCAGCCTGTATTTGTGCTTGGGATTGCCTCGACCCATGTGCAGGACCTTGCACTTGTCCTTCTTAAATTTCATGAGGCTGGCATGGGCCCACCTCTCAAGCCTGTCAAGGTCCCTCTGGATGGCATCCCTTCCCTCCAGCGTGTCCACCACACCACACAGCTTGGTGTCATCGGCAAACTTGCTGAGGGTGCACTCAATCCCACTGTCCATGTCTCCAACAAAGATGTTAAACAACACTGGTCCCAGTACTGACTGCTGCGGAACACCACTTGTCACCGGTCTCCACTTGGACACTGAGCCATTGACCACAACTCTTTGAGTGCGGCCATCCAGCTAATTTCTTATCCACTGAGTGGTCCCTCCATCAAATCTATGTCTCTCCAATTTATAGATAAGGATGTTGTGCGTGACAGTGTCAAATGGCCTAAGTGTTAGTTAAAGAAAAAAAGAAGAAAAACCCAAAGCACCCTTACTAGTGCAGGTGACAACACTTGCACACGGACAAGGACATGGAGGCCAGACAAATGCAGCTTGTAATTTCTTATCCACTGAGTGGTCCCTCCATCAAATCTATGTCTCTCCAATTTATAGATAAGGATGTTGTGCGTGACAGTGTCAAATGGCCTAAGTGTTAGTTAAAGAAAAAAAGAAGAAAAACCCAAAGCACCCTTACTAGTGCAGGTGACAACACTTGCACACGGACAAGGACATGGAGGCCAGACAAATGCAGCTTGACAGAATTGTAGATAACAAGTAGAAATAAAGCTTGCACAATGACGGCTTCAGGCAGATGAAGACAGTGAGGAAGTGTCATTGTTACACTCTCTAGCACATTCAGAAAATGCTTTGTAATTTTTCAAGTAGGTTTGCAAATGTTACTGGATAAATTAATCCAGTAATACTAATAATATGGAAGCAGCCCATCACTGGCAAAAAAGTACAGAAAGTGACTTGATCTATGATCCTGACAGATCTCCTCAAAAAGTAGAACGTTAATCTGCACATTCTAAACAAGTTCTTAGAATATGTTCTTTATTAGAAGTGATAACTACCACTCCATGACTCCCAACATTCAGAATTTATCATCAGCTTCCAAGTGAACTGCATGTGTTATCATGATTATTATCAGTCTGATTTACACTGTGGAAATGTTTCTCTGGGACTGTTTACAAATTGTTAAGATACCATTAAAGTGTATTTTGTTGGCATTTGTTCAGCAGTAAAAAGAGGGGAAAAGAGAGGTGGAAAAGTAACAGACATATTTCCTTTTTCTGTAACTTGACAACGAAGTTTTGGTGACCAAAACCCCTTCAGCAGGTTTTGAGACAAAGACAAATAAAATAGTACATAGCTACATTTCGTATGCCACAGAAAGGATGTGTTTGTAGCCTCTGATATTTACAGTGCAGGACTATAGATCTTACCTCTGTTTTAACACATCCTACTCCTATTTTTTATATATATATATATAT
>NW_010146061.1:0-12279 GCF_000699245.1 Pterocles gutturalis
CAGACCAAGAGCTGACCAGGGTGAGAGGGAGGAAGGCCTTCGGAGAGCAACCAAGTGGAGCGAGATGACCTGGAGCAAAAGAGATCCGGAACCAAAAAATGATGATCTTCTGGAGGGTCCTCACCTATATACTGGGCATGACGTGTATGTTATGGAATAGATTATTGGCCACTTTGGGTCTCAGTCCCAAACCTAAAATCAAATCCTAGGCTTGTAACTGGGGCTGTGCTCCCTCCCAGCTTCTCCGGTCTGCACAGACACTGGAACAGCAGAGAAGCTGACAAGAGAAGCTGAAAGACCTTGGCAGCGGTGTAAACATCACTTTTTATCAGCTTTCCTCTGAGCACAAATCCAAAACACAGCCTCTCACTAGCTATTATGAAGAAAGTTAACTCTGTCTCAGCTTAACCCAGGACAATAATGTAAATGCTTTCTTTAAAATTAAAAAACCAATAAAAAAATACCATCATTTTATCAGGTTGAATTTAATCAGAAGAGAAGAAGGGGAAATGTGTTAATAGAGGAAGAAATATCTTAAATATCAAATGTAGTTTCAAAATCAATTTGGAAGTAAAATCTTTGTGTATTTTTCTTGTATTTTTTGTAGGTCATGTCTGAAAAGCTTTCTGAATGGCAGCTTTTCTTTGACACCTTGTGCTTTGTATCTTGCTCAATTCCATTGTGTCTTCAAAGATGAAAGCCAGAAGAAAAACATAATGGAGATGTGTGAGGAACATGTCGGCACATTTTCCATTGTCTGCTTTGTTTTTTGGGGGGGGTTTCCTGTAGTGTGGGCAGATTTAGGAGAAAGTATGAGGCAGAATCTACAGAAGACCCTAGGGAAACAAAAATTTCTGATGTTCAAGTATTACACTCCCTTGAAAGTCTAACCTGACATTTTTATTTTAAAGTTTATTTATTTTTCTTTAATTTCTAATTTGTAATTGGTAGTAAAAGTTGCTTTGTTGTAAGTGTTGCTTTGTTGACCTTTTTCACCTCCGTGTAGGCTCTTGCTTCAGTTACAGACTCATATGTCATACAGCTGAGAGTGTGAGCAATTAAGATGAATGGGTTTCATTACCTTATGATTAATAAAATGTTGAATTTTCTAAGTCCTGAAAACATTAAGTCAACTATGAAGCAACATTTATGGAGAGAAAGGATGCAGAAATCATTTATCCAGTGCTCAAACAGGCCCATGTGTTTGTTCACGAATGCACACACACATGCACACATCCATGCATTTGTTAATTTAAAATAATATTTTAAGAATTTAATAAGAGTTTAAAACAATATTTAAAAAAAAAAAAAACCAGCTTTAGTGGTCTTAGCAGGGTTGGCTCTGTATTTTTTTCCGTCTCTGAAAGACAGAACCTTCTGAGATTACAGGTGATACCAATTAATCTACTTCTGTACTATCTTTCTGCTAAAATGTGATACTGCAAATGTCTCCTTGAGATGTATTTTAGGGACCAAGCTTGAGTATTTGTAATTTATTCAGAAGATTTGGCTTCAAATCAAGATGAAGATTCTTCCCATTGAGTTTATTTTAATTTTAAAAAGACAGTATGAATACATTTTAAATTAGTTTCCCCAATTCCATATTTAAGTAAATTATACCAACTATCTAACTGCTGGAGGCAGATCTATCTTTTGGACATCCTGTGCTATTTGCTGCCTCAGAGCTTAATTTTTGGAAATAGAGGAACAGATTTACTCTTCCACATTCCCACCTGAAATAATAGGTTACTGAAAACAAATGTTGTTATTGATGTTCGTTATTCATATTGCAGTGCTGGATTTAGTACTGATTTACCAGGTAGTCTTTTTTTACTCTCCATATCTGCTTTTGTATAATGATGTCACTAATTATCAGCTCTTTTAGATGGAGTTAGTAAATGTAACATTTCTGGAAATAAATTAATCATTACTTTGGAAAATATCATAGGTGAGAATATGTTCATTGGTGGGAGAAGGACATAAAAAGAAAGAAGTGTCTTCCTTTTCTCTGCACAAAAATGCAAACAAACATAAAAATATAAAATAAATGTTTCCATTAAAAATAGATTTTTCTTTGTAAATAACAAAATATGGCAATAATTCCTCTGCGATACATCTGCTCACTACGTGTCCATCCATGTCTCTTATTGCAGTCTAACTTTCACAACCTACTTGTTGTTTTGAGTCCGCCTTAATATTTTCTGCTGTTCATTCACTTATTTCTTCATCCATCATGACCCATTTATTCTTTGTTTTCCAAATTCTTGTCTTGATCTTTTATATCTAAAACAGCACTCTGCTTTTTGTGACCATTTTCTCCCACTTAATTGTTCTCTTCTGGTTTTTTTTATTATTATTATTGTCTGTGACTGCTCTTCCCTGTAAGTGTCTGACTTTCACACCTTTGAATTGAATGGAATATTTAAGAATCTTTTTTCCCTAATGTTTTTTATTCTAACAGCAGAATCTTCTCATTCTTCCCTTTTTGCCTATATCCTTTTCCCTCACTCTGCTGAGCTCAGGGCACTGTGTTGCTCAGACAGCTAATCACTGATTTGCAGAGAGACAAGGTGCTAAACAGTTTGGAGATGAACAAAAAACCATTTTGTCCTTTTTGCTAGCTTGATTTTCCTCCTCTGCTTCACTCTTCAGCAGTTTGCATTCACAGGATGAATGTCCTCCCAGTAGCTGCAGTGTGCCCATTTGCACAAATAGCACACCTTTTCCCCTTTGTATGAATTTCGCATCTCTTCTAGTCTTGCTCATGCTTTAAATTTGGCAACAGACATTTTCCAAAGGGTTGCAAAGGTTTAGCATAATATATTTTTTTTTTCACAGAACAGTAGAGAAATGTAATTCCTCCTTTTCCTGAGACTCACATAGTATGTGGCTTTAGTATCTACTCCTATAGCCCAACTGTCGTTCAGAGCACAACGAAGAGCACTGCAAACAGGTGTTTCCAAAGAGGTGTCTTCTGCACCCAAGTTCTTCTTAAAAGGCAGTAAGAAATACCCCTTCTTTTTCATTGTCCATGGACCTGAAAACCATATTGTTGTCTATGTTACAGGATTAGCTGATAATATTAGCATTTAGTAGAATAAGATATGATTGATTGTACCACTTCAATGAGCTGACATATTACACGGTAATTTTAAATAGAAAGTCAGTGCTATTTCAAAATAACATTAAGAACAACATCAGAACATGCACTGTATATCAGAGACTAGCAGTTCATTCACTTAATAGTTACAGAAATATGGTAACAGCCATTAACAGCATTGTTGATTGTGTGGATTGTAGCTTAGAGACTCCTGCTATTTCCCGTTCAAATAATTTGGAAAGCTGCAGGAAAATTTATTGCTATTCAGTGAGTATGACTGTTCACACGTCGGAGATTGTCACTGCCCTCTGCTTTTTTTGTTATGTTTGGGAAAGGATTTCTGTTTTTTTTTTTTTAAGTTTCTTTCACAACACAGAAGAAAGACATTAGTCCTGTGTCTAGAAAAAGACAGTCCACCTTGAAGATACCCAAGAATAAAGATTTGGTGTTGGTTTTTAAAGCTATAGATTGAATGAAATTAATTACTTTTGCCAACACAGACTGGATTTCTCCTCAGTCACAAAGCTACAAAAGTTATTGTTTAACCTCACTCCATCCAGTTCTTGAAAGCTACATAGAAAGAGAACCTGTTTGGGTATGTATGCACAAAGGGATGTTAGTTAATGATGAGTATCCTGTTCTCTACCACAGCATGAACACTACCTATTACAAACCATTGCAAGTATGCACCAGCATGTAATACTGGTATAGGTATTAACTTTTCACTTTCTTGCTGTGGGACAGATAATCTCTTAAGGGATAAAAGTATTTTATGTGATTTAACTTCTGATAACCATGTGAAAGGGCAAAAGGAGAAGCACTTGTTGATTCTAATCTTAATTGTCTTTTTCTTGTTCATTGTATTATTGTAAGATTTTTATTTTATTATTATTTGATTGGTTAGCAATTTTTTTATTTTTTTTTTTTTTTTTTTTGTAGAAGAGCAATTGGAAGAGATATACTCAAAGCGAATGTATTTTGTGGTAGAGATGCTACCTGATGTAATGAGGTTTTGACAAATGAGTATGAAGATTGTGTGTACTTGTATTGTGCTCTCTATTTAATCAAAAACTTACTCAGCTGGCAAAAACTCCCTGAAGTGAATAGGTGTTCGGTTTGAATTGTATTAAGTAGGTTTTGGATGAGTTACTTCTGTTAGTAGTTGCTTATTACTTCAAATAATAAAGGATTCAAAATCTGTCTTTTGAAAATATTATTTTCTTCATTTTTAGAAGTTCTTTTCATATTTAAAACCATTACCTCCAGCTTCTGGTTGGGTTGATCACATTGGGATGAAAGCCTTTCATTCCACACTTTTGACTGGTTAAATGGTGCTAGTAAAAAGCATAGATGCAAATCAAAGCAATACTTGGTAGTGCAGAAAACTTAATCAAGCAGTTATATAAAGGAAAAATTTTGCTCAACATTCAGGCAAAGACTTGACAGCTAAGTAACATAATGACTGAGATGTCAGTTTCTCCATAGAGGCATGTCTGCTTATAGTGATAATTAACCTTCCAAATTTTGGAGTTTCATACGTGTGATGCAATGTGCTAAAAAATTATTTTTATTGTGTTTTAGTTGAAGAAACAGATAAAATACTCCAGCTAGTGTTTGCACATACTGTAATTGTATGGGAAATTAATTAATAATTCTGTCAGTATTGAGTTTGTATGCATTGTTGAACCATTAAGTGCATGCTTTTCAAATGTCTTGTCTGGGCTATACATCACTTCCGTGACTGCAGCAGACCCTTGACTAATGTGTATTTTTCTCAATAAAACATTGGTCTGGCTAAATTTCAACTCAGTAAACACAACCCACTGTGGCTTAAGTCTTATCTAAAGGAGACAGGAAAAACTGACTGCGTGATTAAGCATTCAGACTCCTGATCTCTTCAAGAACCTTATAAAGTAAAAAAAAAAAAGTCAGAGATTTCATAGTTTTAAACCTGTGAACTGCCCTCAAAGTCCAACACAGTTTATGCAAAATTGCTTTAGTAGCCCAGAACGCTGTTTATTCCCACCTGCAACAAGTACAGATACATTAAATTACATCAACTTAACATGACTGATGTGGTTTTTGTATGTGTCTGTTCATCTGTTTCTGTCAACCCATTCTGGGGTAGAGATCTCAAAGATAATACATACCAATTTCACACCAACTATCAGAGCATGCACAGCAAAAGCCGTAACACATATATATCCCCAGGCACTGGGCTCTACCTGACACTGAAGAATTTGCACCACTCACTACATGTTTTGCATTTTTCTTTCTATGTGGATCTTCTGGTGTGTAATCATAGCTGAGTTTGTAAAATCAGTTGCAGGGAAAAAATCCAGAAAGCACCACTGACAAGTGTTTCCCTGATGTAGAATCAAGACAGGGAATGCAGAGCCCAATGGGAAATGAGGTCCTTCCAGGGAACTTCAATTCCAGGTCAGCCTGAACAGTAAGCTCATGTCGGGCAGCACAGACAAGCACAACTTATGCCAGGTTGTCCTAAGTGAAATATTTATATCTTGATCAAAACACTGAAATTCTACAGCACTTTTTCGAAGCAAAACTAATGTATTTTTCTAATTTTCCTACTGGAAAAAATGTCTGGAAAATGCTAAAAGCAGGGGTAACATGGAATGTAGTGATCAGCTGTGTTTCCCAGGCAACCTGAGGGATGTTCAGCCCTCCTGACTGTTTCCCAATCGCTGTGAGTTCAGCATGCAGTTTCTTTGGCAAGCCTGCAACCCCATACTGCAGTGGCTATCTATGCTTAACAGAATAATGTGGTTAGGTGACAAGGCCCAGCACTGTGAGCAATTGCTATGTGATGGATTCTACAGATCTGTAGAAATAAGTTAGTGGAATGCATGAACAAATTAGGAGTTTATGTTGCATCCATTATAATAGCTAGATAGTATCCTAATCACAACAGAAAGTATAAGCACTATACATGGTATGAAAGTCCAGGGTAATTTGCTTTCTTCCACTGAAGGAATTACAATCATAGAATCAGAGAAAAAATTGTGTTAGAAGGGACAGCTAGACACCACCGAGTCCAACTGCCTACTGAAATTGAGACTGATCTCAAAGTTTTGGGTCGTTTGGGGTCATTTCAAATTTAAAATCACTGTAGCTTGATGAAAGAGTTAGCAGCAACAGTGAGCCTGGTAGAACTGGAAACCTTTCTGGTTTAAGAACACCAGAAGGAAATAGCAGTAGGGACAGCAGGTATAAAAACAGTCTGCTCAGATAGTGATGCTGAAAGAACAGCTGTCAGACTGGTGTCTACTTCACTACCAACCTCTTTCTCAGATCTTCTCAACAACACAGCTACTTGTGGCTGTTCTTGCTTCTCTTTTCTTTCACAGCTTAAGACTTTATTATTGCTTGAATGCAGGTTTTTGATATAACAGTAAAATACATCATCAGGACTAACGTCTCTAATGTAACTTGTTTTCCTCAATTTTTTGTTGCAAAAGATTGGTGGTGAAACCCAATAGTCAACATTCAGAATAAAATCTGGCTTCTATTCAGAATACAGGCTGCTTAATACAATTCAGTCAGTGTATCTTTTGAGACAGGGTTTGTATCAAGGAGTTAAATTTCTCACCAGCCTCTCCTTTACTCTATTGAGCCCTGAGTCTATGTGTGCCTTCCCAAAGGCTAAGGCACTAGCACCGATATAGAGTTGTCTATTTATGATGACTCCCTCCCAGCTTCTTGTGCACCTGCACACCAGCAGAGTATGGCCAGCTGAAAAGTTGTTGACTGTCCTAGCAACAGCTCAAAACATCAGTATGTTATCAACACTCTTCTCAGCACAAATCCAAAACACAGCCATATACTATCTACTAAGAAGAAAATTAACTCTATCCCAGTCAAAACCAGGACACAGGAATAACTTAGATTCAAGAATGAAGCCATTGTAGAACAGTAAATTGCATGAGGAGGACTGAAATCGTAATTTTACGTCACTGAGTCAGCATAGCTAAGGATAATCTTTATGAAAAAAGTAGCATAAAGCATTATCATTCCTGTTGTTAGTGGAAGCTTTAGACTGGAATGTGATGGAGACCATATATTTTTAATAACAACCCTATTTTTAAATAGCGTAAAAGAGGTGGAGGTACTTATAACTATTTCCAGACAAAGAATATGAAAGTCTACCCTGTAAGGCAGCTCTTTGGTTTTCCTGTGAAATAGCTTCATGGGTGGGAATGTTATAACGTAGCTCGATAGGATTAGGTCCTGTGAATTTGTGTGATTTTTTTTCTTCAGTGCATTTGGTTTATACTTCAGGAAAACAAAATATAAATTAAAGATACTCAATGTGTGTTACTCTTAAGATTGGCATGACATTAACAACTATTGCCAAGATACCACTTTAGAATGTCTGAAGCACTCTTTGGCTTGGACCAAATGTGCTTTAAGATGTTCTCAGTGGGCAGCTTTGTGCCATCTTAAGATGTATGACTTGCAGTTCTCATCCTGCTATTCTGAAGTCTGAATAGTAACCTGAAATTCCATCTAAGTTATCAAAGTCAGAAGAAAAGCGTTAAATTCTGTTCTTCACTCTCCTTACTAACTTCAGTAACATAGATTGTAACACGTCATTTCACTCTGAGAAATAGTTGTGTCAAAAAACATTTGTTCCTTATCAGATTTTCTTATCCACATTTCAATTCACACTGCTTTCCTTAAGTGACAAAAAAAAGTTTTTACTCCTCTGAAGGGGTGCCCTCACCCTGACAAAGTTATCTATCTTTTATTTTGGTCTTAGTTATCACCAGAAAAGCTGGCAGTATCTAACTGTGGAACCAGAAAAGGATACCCATCTCCTCTGTGACATTTCCCATCTTTCTTTCAACTCATTGTCCAAACATCAAGTGTTCATGAATAAAGGGAGAGGGAATAGGAGCAGTGCCTAGGAACCTGGAGACCCTGTCAGCAGCCCTGGTGAGCTGGGGACCATAAGCAGTATTCATTGTGCACGTGGAGGCTGCCACACACATACATGAACCCATTGCTAACTGCTGCCTGTGTGCATATGTATGTATGTAGGGGTCTTGTTATTTTTGCCAAAACATTGTCGATATTATCATGTATGATCAATTAACTTCAGTCTTATAACAGTATGACTGGAGGAATGACTTTATAGCACTGCAATTACAATAATAAAAAATATTTAAAATAATAATTTTTAGTAAGCCTCTGAACTATGGTATAATAGGTGTGACGCTTTTAACAGTGCCAGGGCATGACTCTTCAGGTATAAGATTATTTCTCAAATTCTGAGTCATTTCGGCTTAAGACACTAAAAAACTTGTTCTCTGAACAGTCCTAATGAGGTTTGCTTCTTTATGGATTTGCTTTCTTTGTCCTTTAATACTTCAGTAAGTCCTGCTGCTGTCCTCCACCTCTTCTCTTGTAGGGACTTATAGGACATCTTGTGACTAGTGACCTACTTATGTGTTGGTTGTCCAGTCAATGCATTTGTGATGTAGAGCAAGTTATGTGGCCAGCTGGCTGCTTCTTAAAATCTGCATATTGGCTGTGTTTTGTCTAAGTGTCTTCTGGGACACTACTTTGAGACTCTCTCTTCTGCCTTTTTGTTGATCTTTCATAAAACTTGTAGGAACTTATCACTGAGAATTCTTTCAAGTTTGGATGAAACCAGTCAACAACCTTAGAGGTTTTGATAGAAATTACAGACTATGTGATCCCACAGGACATGTTCTCACAAGAAACTAAACCATCATTTTATTAATTCACCTCCCGTGTTATGCGTAATTCACTTTACTGTTATACTGCTTCAACCACCTAAAATATGTGTCAGGGATATTCTAAAACCATACTCGTTGCTTACAAGCAGAAAGGACAAGTTTAGTTAACTTTCCTTAATTTGTACTTTTATATTTCTAGATGTGATGTTCATCCTTTTGTTTGGAGGTTTCTTAAACTATATTCTGAAACAAACGTAGTCACAATTGGTTCACATTCACCCAAAATGCTATTGGAAAGTTCTTCTGTGTTGCCAGATTCTTTGACAGAGACACACCTCTTCGTCTGTCCTTTTACTAGCTGATTCCTCTGTTTCGGGAAATGTAAACTGTATCTTTTCTTTTAAAAAACCTTTTCAGTCCTCTCTACCCTGGCAGTCCTCTCAGTCACCTGAAGTTCCAGGTCTGATTCATCGTGATGTCAACATCTGTTTAAATTTAAAGAGGTGTTTACATCTTTTATATTCCATTCTGGTTGGGAGGAGCTCCCTTCAAGCCTTCACAAAGCTGCACTATTACCAAAACTGGAATAATTTTTTTCTTCTTCACAGTAGTTATGTGAAATTTGACAGCAGGGTGCTAATACAAGGTCAGTCTAGCTGATGAACTTCACTTTCCCTGTTTCCTTGTGTTCTCCCATCTATTTTATGTCCATATGTTATCTTTGTCTTTTACTTAGTCTGTAAGATACTTGTGTCAGAGAACATCTTTTCTCTTTCCGTGTAATATCTGTCCTGGTGGTCTGAGTCTCTGCCAAGGAAACTTGGGCGTTGCAGCAAGGTTAATATTTCTGTAAATAAGTGGCTGTTGGGAAGCTTAAAACACATATAATTCTACAGTGTGTAACAGCAAAGCTTTATTAATAAAAGTGCTTTCCATCAGGTTTAATTAAAATTTTCTAGAAATTTCCAGTTCTCACATTATATTTTCTGGTATTCATTCATTTTGGCCTCAGCTCTGCTGCTTTCACTAAGATGTATCTTCAAATGGAGCCATTATTGTGGGATCAGAAATGTTGCATCCACTATAAGAGTGGCAAAACTGGCCTCAGACTCCATGAGTACCACAAAACAACACCTGTAAAAAGGTATTTTAGACAAAAATGTTGGTTTTTTGTGTTTTTCTTTTAATTATTGCAATCAGCACTTTGCTCCAGTCCCTCGACTGCAGCTAGGCGTTATGTAGGATGGTTCTTTAAAACTGCTCCTTTTGCAGCCACCAACCATCACACCAGCAGAGCTGGGGAACACAAGGAGCAACATGAGGAAACCCACACCCAGATCTCCTTTATCATGGCCTCATGCTGACCTGCTCTGCTAGCCTCCCAACAACTGTTATCAGCACAGTATAAAAGAGCTACACCAAACTCAAGGGTCTGGACAACTGTTCACTTGCAGATTTTTTGTTGGAAACTAATAAGGCTTGCAAGTAAGCAGATTCTTTATAGGAAACAGGTGACTTCTTTAATTTCTTCCTTCTTAGTATTTTGAGTGTCTAAGAAGGAGAGTTTTGGTGCTAAGATATATTTGAAATGTAGATTACTTTACAAGACACAGTTGCAAGAAATGAGGTGTGACTGCTTACTCATCTAAGTTTTTCATCTTTTAAAACTCTGAAGTGTACTGCTTGCTATAGTCACAAAATTAATCTGCGGACTGCTAACATACCCCCAGCTGCACAAATTCCCCATGAAGACCCAGAACAGAAAGAGGTTTGACTGCTATAATAAACTGCGAAAGCAAAGCTAGAAAGAGATTGCTCATATGCCTAGACACAAAAATATCTTAGTCTTTAATATATACTTTGCAAAATTGTATTTCATATTATACTCTAAAAACTATTGTAAGCTAGCAATAGTATAAAGAGACTAGTTAAGTTTTCTGAAATTGCTGAAAGACTGCACTGCTGTTAAAGACAGCAGTAGCAGGCTTTGGCAGGAAAAATCAAGGTTTTGCAAGTATTTGTTTAATGGGAGTAGCAGTCTTAGACAGGGATGAGTGAGAGTGCTGTTATTGATATGTCACTAGACCCAGCAATTCATTCTTTACAGACATTTAGATGTTCTGTGAGCTTTATTTAATGTTTTATGTTACAGGACTGTGACCGCATCACAGAGATCCAAAGAGCCACAGCTTTCCACAGCTTTTGATTCCACAGACCTTCAGTTTAGCAGGTGTAAACAAAACAGTAGCAAAAGAGCTTGTAAAGCCCTTTAAGAAGCTGAAATGCAAGCTGAAGTGCACAGATTTTTCAAGATTCTTGCCCAATTAGGTCTTCTTTCTGGTGACGATCAAGTACCTGGGAATGTAGCCTGATTAGAGCAGAAGATCCAACTCCTACTGACAAGATGAATGAAAACAAACCACCACAGAAAGTATTTTTATCCAGTCTGTCTAACAGTGAGAAAAAAAAACAATAGTGAAACCTATTCTCAGGCAAACTTCTTTTGAGGATGCATCTTTTGTTTTATTTTGTGAGAAACTTTTTATTCTATCACCATTAGTTCATTTCTACTCACATTAAGCCTTTGGATTCACATTGGGTTTTCCAGGATTTAGGCAAATTGGGTAAAAAATATATTTTTTTTTTCCAAATAATGTACGCCTATTATTTTACTTAAATTTACTAATCCATTATTGCAAAAAAATATTTTTCCCTATTACTTTTTAGCTGAGTAATAGGCTCAAGATCCAAACACACAGAAACTCTACAAACTTTAAAAATCAAACAGGGTTTCAGCATCAGAACTTGCTAATTATCCTTATCATAATCCTGAAATTTTAGTGGAATGTTCCCAAAAGCATAGTTCAGATGATCAAAGTTAGAGAATAATCTCTGTATGAGGAATAACTAAATAGACTTGGACTCTTCAGCCTAGGAAAGGGATGAGCAAGGAGGGACAGCATAAAAGTCTATAAAATCATGAACAGAATGAAAAGAGAATAAGGAATTATTATTTCCTCTCTTTTCCAGTAGAAGGGCTAGGGGGTATGAAAAGAAATAAGTAAGCTGAAAAAAGTAAAAGGAGATACTGCTTCACACATCTCCTCAGGATGCTGTATATGCTTCGACTTTATGCAGGCTCAAAAAGAATCTGGACAAATTAAGAAAAGTTTAAGGACTAGTCAAAAGTAAGAGTTGTAACTCAGAAAACCCTGAATCATAGTTGATAGCTGTGGAGATACACACAGGACATCTGCTGTATTGCCTGCACTCTGAGATGACATTCTTGTCAAGGCTAAACTTTGGTCTCACTCAGTAGGGTTACTTAAGCATATATTTACACTTTGTGTGTGTATATGTACATGCAAAAGATGGACTTTAAGTGCACAAATGCATTTTGCCACCACTCTTTTAAACATAGCTTGGAATGTTCCCTTGCTTAGTAAATTTAAAAAA